>NW_028167469.1:0-126570 GCF_963513975.1 Fringilla coelebs | reverse complement strand
TTACCTTCGGACAGCTCCGGATTGCCCGTCTAATGCGTCTCTTGTCGCCTACACGGCAGGGAAAAGCTTTTCCACTCTGTCTAGGAAGGAGAAAGTGTGCCAGCACAGCAAATGCCTCCCGGACTTTCCCTGCAATTCAGCAAGTGCTTTGCAGCTTGAAATTGGAAGGAAAGCCTCAGATTTAGCAGCCAGAGCTTCAGGAGGAAGCAGCAGCGAGCACAGCATCGCTTTTGCAGCAGCTCCTTCCATGTGCATGTTTTTGGAGTGGAAAGGCTTGCAGAGTGTTCAAGTAGCTTTTTCTCTCCGCTGGAAAGCTGCAGGCTCAGTGCCAGTGTTCTGCAGCTTCTTTCTTCACGTTTCAGCAGCTAGCACGCTCTCCGTGTGCAGGAGAAGCGGCTGAGGCTTCCTTGCCGGAGAAGCGGCACCTTCGCCGGCAGAGAGCATCCTGCCGGCCGCGGTGCGCTCCGGAGCGGGGGCTTGTGCCGAAAGAGGCCGGGAACAGGCGCTTACCTTCGGACAGCTCCGGATGCCCGTCTAATGCGTCTCTTGTCGCCTACACGGCAGGGAAAAGCTTTTCCACTCTGTCTAGCAAGGAGAAAGTGTGCCAGCACAGCAAATGCCTCCCGGACTTTCCCTGCAATTCAGCAAGTGCTTTGCAGCTTGAAATTGAAGAAAGCCTCAGATTTAGCAGCCAGAGCTTCAGGAGGAGCAGCAGCGAGCACAGCATCGCTTTTGCAGCAGCTCCTTCCATGTGCATGTTTTTGGAGTGGAAAGGCTTGCAGAGTGTTCAAGTAGCTTTTTCTCTCCGCTGGAAAGCTGCACGCTCAGTGCCAGTGTTCTGCAGCTTCTTTCTTCACGTTTCAGCAGCTAGCACGCTCTCCGTGTGCAGGAGAAGCGGCTGAGGGCTTCCTTGCCGGAGAAGCGGCACCTTCGCCGGCAGAGAGCCTCCGGCCGGCCGCGGTGCGCTCCGGAGCGGGGGCTTGTGCCGAAAGAGGCCGGGAACAGGCGCTTACCTTCGGACAGCTCCGGATGCCCGTCTAATGCGTCTCTTGTCGCCTACACGGCAGGGAAAAGCTTTTCCACTCTGTCTAGGAAGGAGAAAGTGTGCCAGCACAGCAAATGCCTCCCGGACTTTCCCTGCAATTCAGCAAGTGCTTTGCAGCTTGAAATTGGAAGGAAAGCCTCAGATTTAGCAGCCAGAGCTTCAGGAGGAGCAGCAGCGAGCACAGCATCGCTTTTGCAGCAGCTCCTTCCATGTGCATGTTTTTGGGAGTGGAAAGGCTTGCAGAGTGTTCAAGTAGCTTTTTCTCTCCGCTGGAAAGCTGCACGCTCAGTGCCAGTGTTCTGCAGCTTCTTTCTTCACGTTTCAGCAGCTAGCACGCTCTCCGTGTGCAGGAGAGCGGCTGAGGCTTCCTTGCCGGAGAAGCGGCCCCTTCGCCGGCAGAGAGCCTCCGGCCGGCCGCGGTGCGCTCCGGAGCGGGGGCTTGTGCCGAAAGAGGCCGGGAACAGGCGCTTACCTTCGGACAGCTCCGGATGCCCGTCTAATGCGTCTCTTGTCGCCTACACGGCAGGGAAAAGCTTTTCCACTCTGTCTAGGAAGGAGAAAGTGTGCCAGCACAGCAAATGCCTCCCGGACTTTCCCTGCAATTCAGCAAGTGCTTTGCAGCTTGAAATTGGAAGGAAAGCCTCAGATTTAGCAGCCAGAGCTTCAGGAGGAGCAGCAGCGAGCACAGCATCGCTTTTGCAGCAGCTCCTTCCATGTGCATGTTTTTGGGAGTGGAAAGGCTTGCAGAGTGTTCAAGTAGCTTTTTCTCTCCGCTGGAAAGCTGCAGGCTCAGTGCCAGTGTTCTGCAGCTTCTTTCTTCACGTTTCAGCAGCTAGCACGCTCTCCGTGTGCAGGAGAAGCGGCTGAGGCTTCCTTGCCGGAGAAGCGGCACCTTCGCCGGCAGAGAGCCTCCGGCCGGCCGCGGTGCGCTCCGGAGCGGGGGCTTGTGCCGAAAGAGGCCGGGAACAGGCGCTTACCTTCGGACAGCTCCGGATGCCCGTCTAATGCGTCTCTTGTCGCCTACACGGCAGGGAAAAGCTTTTCCACTCTGTCTAGGAAGGAGAAAGTGTGCCAGCACAGCAAATGCCCCCCGGACTTTCCCTGCAATTCAGCAAGTGCTTTGCAGCTTGAAATTGGAAGGAAAGCCTCAGATTTAGCAGCCAGAGCTTCAGGAGGAGCAGCAGCGAGCACAGCATCGCTTTTGCAGCAGCTCCTTCCATGTGCATGTTTTTGGGAGTGGAAAGGCTTGCAGAGTGTTCAAGTAGCTTTTTCTCTCCGCTGGAAAGCTGCACGCTCAGTGCCAGTGTTCTGCAGCTTCTTTCTTCACGTTTCAGCAGCTAGCACGCTCTCCGTGTGCAGGAGAAGCGGCTGAGGCTTCCTTGCCGGAGAAGCGGCACCTTCGCCGGCAGAGAGCCTCCGGCCGGCCGCGGTGCGCTCCGGAGCGGGGGCTTGTGCCGAAAGAGGCCGGGAACAGGCGCTTACCTTCGGACAGCTCCGGATGCCCGTCTAATGCGTCTCTTGTCGCCTACACGGCAGGGAAAAGCTTTTCCACTCTGTCTAGGAAGGAGAAAGTGTGCCAGCACAGCAAATGCCTCCCGGACTTTCCCTGCAATTCAGCAAGTGCTTTGCAGCTTGAAATTGGAAGGAAAGCCTCAGATTTAGCAGCCAGAGCTTCAGGAGGAGCAGCAGCGAGCACAGCATCGCTTTTGCAGCAGCTCCTTCCATGTGCATGTTTTTGGGAGTGGAAAGGCTTGCAGAGTGTTCAAGTAGCTTTTTCTCTCCGCTGGAAAGCTGCAGGCTCAGTGCCAGTGTTCTGCAGCTTCTTTCTTCACGTTTCAGCAGCTAGCACGCTCTCCGTGTGCAGGAGAAGCGGCTGAGGCTTCCTTGCCGGAGACGAGGCACCTTCGCCGGCAGAGAGCCTCCGGCCGGCCGCGGTGCGCTCCGGAGCGGGGGCTTGTGCCGAAAGAGGCCGGGAACAGGCGCTTACCTTCGGACAGCTCCGGATGCCCGTCTAATGCGTCTCTTGTCGCCTACACGGCAGGGAAAAGCTTTTCCACTCTGTCTAGGAAGGAGAAAGTGTGCCAGCACAGCAAATGCCTCCCGGACTTTCCCTGCAATTCAGCAAGTGCTTTGCAGCTTGAAATTGGAAGGAAAGCCTCAGATTTAGCAGCCAGAGCTTCAGGAGGAGCAGCAGCGAGCACAGCATCGCTTTTGCAGCAGCTCCTTCCATGTGCATGTTTTTGGGAGTGGAAAGGCTTGCAGAGTGTTCAAGTAGCTTTTTCTCTCCGCTGGAAAGCTGCACGCTCAGTGCCAGTGTTCTGCAGCTTCTTTCTTCACGTTTCAGCAGCTAGCACGCTCTCCGTGTGCAGGAGAAGCGGCTGAGGCTTCCTTGCCGGAGAAGCGGCACCTTCGCCGGCAGAGAGCCTCCGGCCGGCCGCGGTGCGCTCCGGAGCGGGGGCTTGTGCCGAAAGAGGCCGGGAACAGGCGCTTACCTTCGGACAGCTCCGGATGCCCGTCTAATGCGTCTCTTGTCGCCTACACGGCAGGGAAAAGCTTTTCCACTCTGTCTAGGAAGGAGAAAGTGTGCCAGCACAGCAAATGCCTCCCGGACTTTCCCTGCAATTCAGCAAGTGCTTTGCAGCTTGAAATTGGAAGGAAAGCCTCAGATTTAGCAGCCAGAGCTTCAGGAGGAGCAGCAGCGAGCACAGCATCGCTTTTGCAGCAGCTCCTTCCATGTGCATGTTTTTGGGAGTGGAAAGGCTTGCAGAGTGTTCAAGTAGCTTTTTCTCTCCGCTGGAAAGCTGCACGCTCAGTGCCAGTGTTCTGCAGCTTCTTTCTTCACGTTTCAGCAGCTAGCACGCTCTCCGTGTGCAGGAGAAGCGGCTGAGGCTTCCTTGCCGGAGAAGCGGCACCTTCGCCGGCAGAGAGCCTCCGGCCGGCCGCGGTGCGCTCCGGAGCGGGGGCTTGTGCCGAAAGAGGCCGGGAACAGGCGCTTACCTTCGGACAGCTCCGGATGCCCGTCTAATGCGTCTCTTGTCGCCTACACGGCAGGGAAAAGCTTTTCCACTCTGTCTAGGAAGGAGAAAGTGTGCCAGCACAGCAAATGCCCCCCGGACTTTCCCTGCAATTCAGCAAGTGCTTTGCAGCTTGAAATTGGAAGGAAAGCCTCAGATTTAGCAGCCAGAGCTTCAGGAGGAGCAGCAGCGAGCACAGCATCGCTTTTGCAGCAGCTCCTTCCATGTGCATGTTTTTGGGAGTGGAAAGGCTTGCAGAGTGTTCAAGTAGCTTTTTCTCTCCGCTGGAAAGCTGCAGGCTCAGTGCCAGTGTTCTGCAGCTTCTTTCTTCACGTTTCAGCAGCTAGCACGCTCTCCGTGTGCAGGAGAAGCGGCTGAGGCTTCCTTGCCGGAGAAGCGGCACCTTCGCCGGCAGAGAGCCTCCGGCCGGCCGCGGTGCGCTCCGGAGCGGGGGCTTGTGCCGAAAGAGGCCGGGAACAGGCGCTTACCTTCGGACAGCTCCGGATGCCCGTCTAATGCGTCTCTTGTCGCCTACACGGCAGGGAAAAGCTTTTCCACTCTGTCTAGGAAGGAGAAAGTGTGCCAGCACAGCAAATGCCTCCCGGACTTTCCCTGCAATTCAGCAAGTGCTTTGCAGCTTGAAATTGGAAGGAAAGCCTCAGATTTAGCAGCCAGAGCTTCAGGAGGAGCAGCAGCGAGCACAGCATCGCTTTTGCAGCAGCTCCTTCCATGTGCATGTTTTTGGGAGTGGAAAGGCTTGCAGAGTGTTCAAGTAGCTTTTTCTCTCCGCTGGAAAGCTGCAGGCTCAGTGCCAGTGTTCTGCAGCTTCTTTCTTCACGTTTCAGCAGCTAGCACGCTCTCCGTGTGCAGGAGAAGCGGCTGAGGCTTCCTTGCCGGAGAAGCGGCACCTTCGCCGGCAGAGAGCATCCTGCCGGCCGCGGTGCGCTCCGGAGCGGGGGCTTGTGCCGAAAGAGGCCGGGAACAGGCGCTTACCTTCGGACAGCTCCGGATGCCCGTCTAATGCGTCTCTTGTCGCCTACACGGCAGGGAAAAGCTTTTCCACTCTGTCTAGCAAGGAGAAAGTGTGCCAGCACAGCAAATGCCTCCCGGACTTTCCCTGCAATTCAGCAAGTGCTTTGCAGCTTGAAATTGGAAGGAAAGCCTCAGATTTAGCAGCCAGAGCTTCAGGAGGAGCAGCAGCGAGCACAGCATCGCTTTTGCAGCAGCTCCTTCCATGTGCATGTTTTTGGGAGTGGAAAGGCTTGCAGAGTGTTCAAGTAGCTTTTTCTCTCCGCTGGAAAGCTGCACGCTCAGTGCCAGTGTTCTGCAGCTTCTTTCTTCACGTTTCAGCAGCTAGCACGCTCTCCGTGTGCAGGAGAAGCGGCTGAGGCTTCCTTGCCGGAGAAGCGGCACCTTCGCCGGCAGAGAGCCTCCGGCCGGCCGCGGTGCGCTCCGGAGCGGGGGCTTGTGCCGAAAGAGGCCGGCAACAGGCGCTTACCTTCGGACAGCTCCGGATGCCCGTCTAATGCGTCTCTTGTCGCCTACACGGCAGGGAAAAGCTTTTCCACTCTGTCTAGGAAGGAGAAAGTGTGCCAGCACAGCAAATGCCTCCCGGACTTTCCCTGCAATTCAGCAAGTGCTTTGCAGCTTGAAATTGGAAGGAAAGCCTCAGATTTAGCAGCCAGAGCTTCAGGAGGAGCAGCAGCGAGCACAGCATCGCTTTTGCAGCAGCTCCTTCCATGTGCATGTTTTTGGGAGTGGAAAGGCTTGCAGAGTGTTCAAGTAGCTTTTTCTCTCCGCTGGAAAGCTGCACGCTCAGTGCCAGTGTTCTGCAGCTTCTTTCTTCACGTTTCAGCAGCTAGCACGCTCTCCGTGTGCAGGAGAAGCGGCTGAGGCTTCCTTGCCGGAGAAGCGGCCCCTTCGCCGGCAGAGAGCCTCCGGCCGGCCGCGGTGCGCTCCGGAGCGGGGGCTTGTGCCGAAAGAGGCCGGGAACAGGCGCTTACCTTCGGACAGCTCCGGATGCCCGTCTAATGCGTCTCTTGTCGCCTACACGGCAGGGAAAAGCTTTTCCACTCTGTCTAGGAAGGAGAAAGTGTGCCAGCACAGCAAATGCCTCCCGGACTTTCCCTGCAATTCAGCAAGTGCTTTGCAGCTTGAAATTGGAAGGAAAGCCTCAGATTTAGCAGCCAGAGCTTCAGGAGGAGCAGCAGCGAGCACAGCATCGCTTTTGCAGCAGCTCCTTCCATGTGCATGTTTTTGGGAGTGGAAAGGCTTGCAGAGTGTTCAAGTAGCTTTTTCTCTCCGCTGGAAAGCTGCAGGCTCAGTGCCAGTGTTCTGCAGCTTCTTTCTTCACGTTTCAGCAGCTAGCACGCTCTCCGTGTGCAGGAGAAGCGGCTGAGGCTTCCTTGCCGGAGAAGCGGCACCTTCGCCGGCAGAGAGCCTCCGGCCGGCCGCGGTGCGCTCCGGAGCGGGGGCTTGTGCCGAAAGAGGCCGGCAACAGGCGCTTACCTTCGGACAGCTCCGGATGCCCGTCTAATGCGTCTCTTGTCGCCTACACGGCAGGGAAAAGCTTTTCCACTCTGTCTAGGAAGGAGAAAGTGTGCCAGCACAGCAAATGCCCCCCGGACTTTCCCTGCAATTCAGCAAGTGCTTTGCAGCTTGAAATTGGAAGGAAAGCCTCAGATTTAGCAGCCAGAGCTTCAGGAGGAGCAGCAGCGAGCACAGCATCGCTTTTGCAGCAGCTCCTTCCATGTGCATGTTTTTGGGAGTGGAAAGGCTTGCAGAGTGTTCAAGTAGCTTTTTCTCTCCGCTGGAAAGCTGCAGGCTCAGTGCCAGTGTTCTGCAGCTTCTTTCTTCACGTTTCAGCAGCTAGCACGCTCTCCGTGTGCAGGAGAAGCGGCTGAGGCTTCCTTGCCGGAGAAGCGGCACCTTCGCCGGCAGAGAGCCTCCGGCCGGCCGCGGTGCGCTCCGGAGCGGGGGCTTGTGCCGAAAGAGGCCGGGAACAGGCGCTTACCTTCGGACAGCTCCGGATGCCCGTCTAATGCGTCTCTTGTCGCCTACACGGCAGGGAAAAGCTTTTCCACTCTGTCTAGGAAGGAGAAAGTGTGCCAGCACAGCAAATGCCTCCCGGACTTTCCCTGCAATTCAGCAAGTGCTTTGCAGCTTGAAATTGGAAGGAAAGCCTCAGATTTAGCAGCCAGAGCTTCAGGAGGAGCAGCAGCGAGCACAGCATCGCTTTTGCAGCAGCTCCTTCCATGTGCATGTTTTTGGGAGTGGAAAGGCTTGCAGAGTGTTCAAGTAGCTTTTTCTCTCCGCTGGAAAGCTGCAGGCTCAGTGCCAGTGTTCTGCAGCTTCTTTCTTCACGTTTCAGCAGCTAGCACGCTCTCCGTGTGCAGGAGAAGCGGCTGAGGCTTCCTTGCCGGAGACGAGGCACCTTCGCCGGCAGAGAGCCTCCGGCCGGCCGCGGTGCGCTCCGGAGCGGGGGCTTGTGCCGAAAGAGGCCGGGAACAGGCGCTTACCTTCGGACAGCTCCGGATGCCCGTCTAATGCGTCTCTTGTCGCCTACACGGCAGGGAAAAGCTTTTCCACTCTGTCTAGGAAGGAGAAAGTGTGCCAGCACAGCAAATGCCTCCCGGACTTTCCCTGCAATTCAGCAAGTGCTTTGCAGCTTGAAATTGGAAGGAAAGCCTCAGATTTAGCAGCCAGAGCTTCAGGAGGAGCAGCAGCGAGCACAGCATCGCTTTTGCAGCAGCTCCTTCCATGTGCATGTTTTTGGGAGTGGAAAGGCTTGCAGAGTGTTCAAGTAGCTTTTTCTCTCCGCTGGAAAGCTGCACGCTCAGTGCCAGTGTTCTGCAGCTTCTTTCTTCACGTTTCAGCAGCTAGCACGCTCTCCGTGTGCAGGAGAAGCGGCTGAGGCTTCCTTGCCGGAGAAGCGGCACCTTCGCCGGCAGAGAGCCTCCGGCCGGCCGCGGTGCGCTCCGGAGCGGGGGCTTGTGCCGAAAGAGGCCGGGAACAGGCGCTTACCTTCGGACAGCTCCGGATGCCCGTCTAATGCGTCTCTTGTCGCCTACACGGCAGGGAAAAGCTTTTCCACTCTGTCTAGGAAGGAGAAAGTGTGCCAGCACAGCAAATGCCTCCCGGACTTTCCCTGCAATTCAGCAAGTGCTTTGCAGCTTGAAATTGGAAGGAAAGCCTCAGATTTAGCAGCCAGAGCTTCAGGAGGAGCAGCAGCGAGCACAGCATCGCTTTTGCAGCAGCTCCTTCCATGTGCATGTTTTTGGGAGTGGAAAGGCTTGCAGAGTGTTCAAGTAGCTTTTTCTCTCCGCTGGAAAGCTGCACGCTCAGTGCCAGTGTTCTGCAGCTTCTTTCTTCACGTTTCAGCAGCTAGCACGCTCTCCGTGTGCAGGAGAAGCGGCTGAGGCTTCCTTGCCGGAGAAGCGGCACCTTCGCCGGCAGAGAGCCTCCGGCCGGCCGCGGTGCGCTCCGGAGCGGGGGCTTGTGCCGAAAGAGGCCGGGAACAGGCGCTTACCTTCGGACAGCTCCGGATGCCCGTCTAATGCGTCTCTTGTCGCCTACACGGCAGGGAAAAGCTTTTCCACTCTGTCTAGGAAGGAGAAAGTGTGCCAGCACAGCAAATGCCCCCCGGACTTTCCCTGCAATTCAGCAAGTGCTTTGCAGCTTGAAATTGGAAGGAAAGCCTCAGATTTAGCAGCCAGAGCTTCAGGAGGAGCAGCAGCGAGCACAGCATCGCTTTTGCAGCAGCTCCTTCCATGTGCATGTTTTTGGGAGTGGAAAGGCTTGCAGAGTGTTCAAGTAGCTTTTTCTCTCCGCTGGAAAGCTGCAGGCTCAGTGCCAGTGTTCTGCAGCTTCTTTCTTCACGTTTCAGCAGCTAGCACGCTCTCCGTGTGCAGGAGAAGCGGCTGAGGCTTCCTTGCCGGAGAAGCGGCACCTTCGCCGGCAGAGAGCCTCCGGCCGGCCGCGGTGCGCTCCGGAGCGGGGGCTTGTGCCGAAAGAGGCCGGGAACAGGCGCTTACCTTCGGACAGCTCCGGATGCCCGTCTAATGCGTCTCTTGTCGCCTACACGGCAGGGAAAAGCTTTTCCACTCTGTCTAGGAAGGAGAAAGTGTGCCAGCACAGCAAATGCCTCCCGGACTTTCCCTGCAATTCAGCAAGTGCTTTGCAGCTTGAAATTGGAAGGAAAGCCTCAGATTTAGCAGCCAGAGCTTCAGGAGGAGCAGCAGCGAGCACAGCATCGCTTTTGCAGCAGCTCCTTCCATGTGCATGTTTTTGGGAGTGGAAAGGCTTGCAGAGTGTTCAAGTAGCTTTTTCTCTCCGCTGGAAAGCTGCAGGCTCAGTGCCAGTGTTCTGCAGCTTCTTTCTTCACGTTTCAGCAGCTAGCACGCTCTCCGTGTGCAGGAGAAGCGGCTGAGGCTTCCTTGCCGGAGAAGCGGCACCTTCGCCGGCAGAGAGCCTCCGGCCGGCCGCGGTGCGCTCCGGAGCGGGGGCTTGTGCCGAAAGAGGCCGGCAACAGGCGCTTACCTTCGGACAGCTCCGGATGCCCGTCTAATGCGTCTCTTGTCGCCTACACGGCAGGGAAAAGCTTTTCCACTCTGTCTAGGAAGGAGAAAGTGTGCCAGCACAGCAAATGCCCCCCGGACTTTCCCTGCAATTCAGCAAGTGCTTTGCAGCTTGAAATTGGAAGGAAAGCCTCAGATTTAGCAGCCAGAGCTTCAGGAGGAGCAGCAGCGAGCACAGCATCGCTTTTGCAGCAGCTCCTTCCATGTGCATGTTTTTGGGAGTGGAAAGGCTTGCAGAGTGTTCAAGTAGCTTTTTCTCTCCGCTGGAAAGCTGCAGGCTCAGTGCCAGTGTTCTGCAGCTTCTTTCTTCACGTTTCAGCAGCTAGCACGCTCTCCGTGTGCAGGAGAAGCGGCTGAGGCTTCCTTGCCGGAGAAGCGGCACCTTCGCCGGCAGAGAGCCTCCGGCCGGCCGCGGTGCGCTCCGGAGCGGGGGCTTGTGCCGAAAGAGGCCGGCAACAGGCGCTTACCTTCGGACAGCTCCGGATGCCCGTCTAATGCGTCTCTTGTCGCCTACACGGCAGGGAAAAGCTTTTCCACTCTGTCTAGGAAGGAGAAAGTGTGCCAGCACAGCAAATGCCTCCCGGACTTTCCCTGCAATTCAGCAAGTGCTTTGCAGCTTGAAATTGGAAGGAAAGCCTCAGATTTAGCAGCCAGAGCTTCAGGAGGAGCAGCAGCGAGCACAGCATCGCTTTTGCAGCAGCTCCTTCCATGTGCATGTTTTTGGGAGTGGAAAGGCTTGCAGAGTGTTCAAGTAGCTTTTTCTCTCCGCTGGAAAGCTGCAGGCTCAGTGCCAGTGTTCTGCAGCTTCTTTCTTCACGTTTCAGCAGCTAGCACGCTCTCCGTGTGCAGGAGAAGCGGCTGAGGCTTCCTTGCCGGAGAAGCGGCACCTTCGCCGGCAGAGAGCCTCCGGCCGGCCGCGGTGCGCTCCGGAGCGGGGGCTTGTGCCGAAAGAGGCCGGCAACAGGCGCTTACCTTCGGACAGCTCCGGATGCCCGTCTAATGCGTCTCTTGTCGCCTACACGGCAGGGAAAAGCTTTTCCACTCTGTCTAGGAAGGAGAAAGTGTGCCAGCACAGCAAATGCCCCCCGGACTTTCCCTGCAATTCAGCAAGTGCTTTGCAGCTTGAAATTGGAAGGAAAGCCTCAGATTTAGCAGCCAGAGCTTCAGGAGGAGCAGCAGCGAGCACAGCATCGCTTTTGCAGCAGCTCCTTCCATGTGCATGTTTTTGGGAGTGGAAAGGCTTGCAGAGTGTTCAAGTAGCTTTTTCTCTCCGCTGGAAAGCTGCAGGCTCAGTGCCAGTGTTCTGCAGCTTCTTTCTTCACGTTTCAGCAGCTAGCACGCTCTCCGTGTGCAGGAGAAGCGGCTGAGGCTTCCTTGCCGGAGAAGCGGCACCTTCGCCGGCAGAGAGCCTCCGGCCGGCCGCGGTGCGCTCCGGAGCGGGGGCTTGTGCCGAAAGAGGCCGGCAACAGGCGCTTACCTTCGGACAGCTCCGGATGCCCGTCTAATGCGTCTCTTGTCGCCTACACGGCAGGGAAAAGCTTTTCCACTCTGTCTAGGAAGGAGAAAGTGTGCCAGCACAGCAAATGCCTCCCGGACTTTCCCTGCAATTCAGCAAGTGCTTTGCAGCTTGAAATTGGAAGGAAAGCCTCAGATTTAGCAGCCAGAGCTTCAGGAGGAGCAGCAGCGAGCACAGCATCGCTTTTGCAGCAGCTCCTTCCATGTGCATGTTTTTGGGAGTGGAAAGGCTTGCAGAGTGTTCAAGTAGCTTTTTCTCTCCGCTGGAAAGCTGCACGCTCAGTGCCAGTGTTCTGCAGCTTCTTTCTTCACGTTTCAGCAGCTAGCACGCTCTCCGTGTGCAGGAGAAGCGGCTGAGGCTTCCTTGCCGGAGAAGCGGCACCTTCGCCGGCAGAGAGCATCCTGCCGGCCGCGGTGCGCTCCGGAGCGGGGGCTTGTGCCGAAAGAGGCCGGGAACAGGCGCTTACCTTCGGACAGCTCCGGATGCCCGTCTAATGCGTCTCTTGTCGCCTACACGGCAGGGAAAAGCTTTTCCACTCTGTCTAGCAAGGAGAAAGTGTGCCAGCACAGCAAATGCCTCCCGGACTTTCCCTGCAATTCAGCAAGTGCTTTGCAGCTTGAAATTGGAAGGAAAGCCTCAGATTTAGCAGCCAGAGCTTCAGGAGGAGCAGCAGCGAGCACAGCATCGCTTTTGCAGCAGCTCCTTCCATGTGCATGTTTTTGGGAGTGGAAAGGCTTGCAGAGTGTTCAAGTAGCTTTTTCTCTCCGCTGGAAAGCTGCAGGCTCAGTGCCAGTGTTCTGCAGCTTCTTTCTTCACGTTTCAGCAGCTAGCACGCTCTCCGTGTGCAGGAGAAGCGGCTGAGGCTTCCTTGCCGGAGAAGCGGCACCTTCGCCGGCAGAGAGCCTCCGGCCGGCCGCGGTGCGCTCCGGAGCGGGGGCTTGTGCCGAAAGAGGCCGGGAACAGGCGCTTACCTTCGGACAGCTCCGGATGCCCGTCTAATGCGTCTCTTGTCGCCTACACGGCAGGGAAAAGCTTTTCCACTCTGTCTAGGAAGGAGAAAGTGTGCCAGCACAGCAAATGCCTCCCGGACTTTCCCTGCAATTCAGCAAGTGCTTTGCAGCTTGAAATTGGAAGGAAAGCCTCAGATTTAGCAGCCAGAGCTTCAGGAGGAGCAGCAGCGAGCACAGCATCGCTTTTGCAGCAGCTCCTTCCATGTGCATGTTTTTGGGAGTGGAAAGGCTTGCAGAGTGTTCAAGTAGCTTTTTCTCTCCGCTGGAAAGCTGCACGCTCAGTGCCAGTGTTCTGCAGCTTCTTTCTTCACGTTTCAGCAGCTAGCACGCTCTCCGTGTGCAGGAGAAGCGGCTGAGGCTTCCTTGCCGGAGAAGCGGCACCTTCGCCGGCAGAGAGCATCCTGCCGGCCGCGGTGCGCTCCGGAGCGGGGGCTTGTGCCGAAAGAGGCCGGGAACAGGCGCTTACCTTCGGACAGCTCCGGATGCCCGTCTAATGCGTCTCTTGTCGCCTACACGGCAGGGAAAAGCTTTTCCACTCTGTCTAGCAAGGAGAAAGTGTGCCAGCACAGCAAATGCCTCCCGGACTTTCCCTGCAATTCAGCAAGTGCTTTGCAGCTTGAAATTGGAAGGAAAGCCTCAGATTTAGCAGCCAGAGCTTCAGGAGGAGCAGCAGCGAGCACAGCATCGCTTTTGCAGCAGCTCCTTCCATGTGCATGTTTTTGGGAGTGGAAAGGCTTGCAGAGTGTTCAAGTAGCTTTTTCTCTCCGCTGGAAAGCTGCACGCTCAGTGCCAGTGTTCTGCAGCTTCTTTCTTCACGTTTCAGCAGCTAGCACGCTCTCCGTGTGCAGGAGAAGCGGCTGAGGCTTCCTTGCCGGAGAAGCGGCACCTTCGCCGGCAGAGAGCCTCCGGCCGGCCGCGGTGCGCTCCGGAGCGGGGGCTTGTGCCGAAAGAGGCCGGGAACAGGCGCTTACCTTCGGACAGCTCCGGATGCCCGTCTAATGCGTCTCTTGTCGCCTACACGGCAGGGAAAAGCTTTTCCACTCTGTCTAGGAAGGAGAAAGTGTGCCAGCACAGCAAATGCCTCCCGGACTTTCCCTGCAATTCAGCAAGTGCTTTGCAGCTTGAAATTGGAAGGAAAGCCTCAGATTTAGCAGCCAGAGCTTCAGGAGGAGCAGCAGCGAGCACAGCATCGCTTTTGCAGCAGCTCCTTCCATGTGCATGTTTTTGGGAGTGGAAAGGCTTGCAGAGTGTTCAAGTAGCTTTTTCTCTCCGCTGGAAAGCTGCAGGCTCAGTGCCAGTGTTCTGCAGCTTCTTTCTTCACGTTTCAGCAGCTAGCACGCTCTCCGTGTGCAGGAGAAGCGGCTGAGGCTTCCTTGCCGGAGAAGCGGCACCTTCGCCGGCAGAGAGCCTCCGGCCGGCCGCGGTGCGCTCCGGAGCGGGGGCTTGTGCCGAAAGAGGCCGGGAACAGGCGCTTACCTTCGGACAGCTCCGGATGCCCGTCTAATGCGTCTCTTGTCGCCTACACGGCAGGGAAAAGCTTTTCCACTCTGTCTAGGAAGGAGAAAGTGTGCCAGCACAGCAAATGCCTCCCGGACTTTCCCTGCAATTCAGCAAGTGCTTTGCAGCTTGAAATTGGAAGGAAAGCCTCAGATTTAGCAGCCAGAGCTTCAGGAGGAGCAGCAGCGAGCACAGCATCGCTTTTGCAGCAGCTCCTTCCATGTGCATGTTTTTGGGAGTGGAAAGGCTTGCAGAGTGTTCAAGTAGCTTTTTCTCTCCGCTGGAAAGCTGCAGGCTCAGTGCCAGTGTTCTGCAGCTTCTTTCTTCACGTTTCAGCAGCTAGCACGCTCTCCGTGTGCAGGAGAAGCGGCTGAGGCTTCCTTGCCGGAGAAGCGGCACCTTCGCCGGCAGAGAGCCTCCGGCCGGCCGCGGTGCGCTCCGGAGCGGGGGCTTGTGCCGAAAGAGGCCGGCAACAGGCGCTTACCTTCGGACAGCTCCGGATGCCCGTCTAATGCGTCTCTTGTCGCCTACACGGCAGGGAAAAGCTTTTCCACTCTGTCTAGGAAGGAGAAAGTGTGCCAGCACAGCAAATGCCCCCCGGACTTTCCCTGCAATTCAGCAAGTGCTTTGTAAGCTTGAAATTGGAAGGAAAGCCTCAGATTTAGCAGCCAGAGCTTCAGGAGGAGCAGCAGCGAGCACAGCATCGCTTTTGCAGCAGCTCCTTCCATGTGCATGTTTTTGGGAGTGGAAAGGCTTGCAGAGTGTTCAAGTAGCTTTTTCTCTCCGCTGGAAAGCTGCAGGCTCAGTGCCAGTGTTCTGCAGCTTCTTTCTTCACGTTTCAGCAGCTAGCACGCTCTCCGTGTGCAGGAGAAGCGGCTGAGGCTTCCTTGCCGGAGAAGCGGCACCTTCGCCGGCAGAGAGCCTCCGGCCGGCCGCGGTGCGCTCCGGAGCGGGGGCTTGTGCCGAAAGAGGCCGGCAACAGGCGCTTACCTTCGGACAGCTCCGGATGCCCGTCTAATGCGTCTCTTGTCGCCTACACGGCAGGGAAAAGCTTTTCCACTCTGTCTAGGAAGGAGAAAGTGTGCCAGCACAGCAAATGCCTCCCGGACTTTCCCTGCAATTCAGCAAGTGCTTTGCAGCTTGAAATTGGAAGGAAAGCCTCAGATTTAGCAGCCAGAGCTTCAGGAGGAGCAGCAGCGAGCACAGCATCGCTTTTGCAGCAGCTCCTTCCATGTGCATGTTTTTGGGAGTGGAAAGGCTTGCAGAGTGTTCAAGTAGCTTTTTCTCTCCGCTGGAAAGCTGCAGGCTCAGTGCCAGTGTTCTGCAGCTTCTTTCTTCACGTTTCAGCAGCTAGCACGCTCTCCGTGTGCAGGAGAAGCGGCTGAGGCTTCCTTGCCGGAGAAGCGGCCCCTTCGCCGGCAGAGAGCCTCCGGCCGGCCGCGGTGCGCTCCGGAGCGGGGGCTTGTGCCGAAAGAGGCCGGGAACAGGCGCTTACCTTCGGACAGCTCCGGATGCCCGTCTAATGCGTCTCTTGTCGCCTACACGGCAGGGAAAAGCTTTTCCACTCTGTCTAGGAAGGAGAAAGTGTGCCAGCACAGCAAATGCCTCCCGGACTTTCCCTGCAATTCAGCAAGTGCTTTGCAGCTTGAAATTGGAAGGAAAGCCTCAGATTTAGCAGCCAGAGCTTCAGGAGGAGCAGCAGCGAGCACAGCATCGCTTTTGCAGCAGCTCCTTCCATGTGCATGTTTTTGGGAGTGGAAAGGCTTGCAGAGTGTTCAAGTAGCTTTTTCTCTCCGCTGGAAAGCTGCAGGCTCAGTGCCAGTGTTCTGCAGCTTCTTTCTTCACGTTTCAGCAGCTAGCACGCTCTCCGTGTGCAGGAGAAGCGGCTGAGGCTTCCTTGCCGGAGAAGCGGCACCTTCGCCGGCAGAGAGCCTCCGGCCGGCCGCGGTGCGCTCCGGAGCGGGGGCTTGTGCCGAAAGAGGCCGGGAACAGGCGCTTACCTTCGGACAGCTCCGGATGCCCGTCTAATGCGTCTCTTGTCGCCTACACGGCAGGGAAAAGCTTTTCCACTCTGTCTAGGAAGGAGAAAGTGTGCCAGCACAGCAAATGCCTCCCGGACTTTCCCTGCAATTCAGCAAGTGCTTTGCAGCTTGAAATTGGAAGGAAAGCCTCAGATTTAGCAGCCAGAGCTTCAGGAGGAGCAGCAGCGAGCACAGCATCGCTTTTGCAGCAGCTCCTTCCATGTGCATGTTTTTGGGAGTGGAAAGGCTTGCAGAGTGTTCAAGTAGCTTTTTCTCTCCGCTGGAAAGCTGCAGGCTCAGTGCCAGTGTTCTGCAGCTTCTTTCTTCACGTTTCAGCAGCTAGCACGCTCTCCGTGTGCAGGAGAAGCGGCTGAGGCTTCCTTGCCGGAGAAGCGGCCCCTTCGCCGGCAGAGAGCCTCCGGCCGGCCGCGGTGCGCTCCGGAGCGGGGGCTTGTGCCGAAAGAGGCCGGGAACAGGCGCTTACCTTCGGACAGCTCCGGATGCCCGTCTAATGCGTCTCTTGTCGCCTACACGGCAGGGAAAAGCTTTTCCACTCTGTCTAGGAAGGAGAAAGTGTGCCAGCACAGCAAATGCCTCCCGGACTTTCCCTGCAATTCAGCAAGTGCTTTGCAGCTTGAAATTGGAAGGAAAGCCTCAGATTTAGCAGCCAGAGCTTCAGGAGGAGCAGCAGCGAGCACAGCATCGCTTTTGCAGCAGCTCCTTCCATGTGCATGTTTTTGGGAGTGGAAAGGCTTGCAGAGTGTTCAAGTAGCTTTTTCTCTCCGCTGGAAAGCTGCAGGCTCAGTGCCAGTGTTCTGCAGCTTCTTTCTTCACGTTTCAGCAGCTAGCACGCTCTCCGTGTGCAGGAGAAGCGGCTGAGGCTTCCTTGCCGGAGAAGCGGCACCTTCGCCGGCAGAGAGCCTCCGGCCGGCCGCGGTGCGCTCCGGAGCGGGGGCTTGTGCCGAAAGAGGCCGGGAACAGGCGCTTACCTTCGGACAGCTCCGGATGCCCGTCTAATGCGTCTCTTGTCGCCTACACGGCAGGGAAAAGCTTTTCCACTCTGTCTAGGAAGGAGAAAGTGTGCCAGCACAGCAAATGCCCCCCGGACTTTCCCTGCAATTCAGCAAGTGCTTTGCAGCTTGAAATTGGAAGGAAAGCCTCAGATTTAGCAGCCAGAGCTTCAGGAGGAGCAGCAGCGAGCACAGCATCGCTTTTGCAGCAGCTCCTTCCATGTGCATGTTTTTGGGAGTGGAAAGGCTTGCAGAGTGTTCAAGTAGCTTTTTCTCTCCGCTGGAAAGCTGCACGCTCAGTGCCAGTGTTCTGCAGCTTCTTTCTTCACGTTTCAGCAGCTAGCACGCTCTCCGTGTGCAGGAGAAGCGGCTGAGGCTTCCTTGCCGGAGAAGCGGCACCTTCGCCGGCAGAGAGCCTCCGGCCGGCCGCGGTGCGCTCCGGAGCGGGGGCTTGTGCCGAAAGAGGCCGGGAACAGGCGCTTACCTTCGGACAGCTCCGGATGCCCGTCTAATGCGTCTCTTGTCGCCTACACGGCAGGGAAAAGCTTTTCCACTCTGTCTAGGAAGGAGAAAGTGTGCCAGCACAGCAAATGCCCCCCGGACTTTCCCTGCAATTCAGCAAGTGCTTTGCAGCTTGAAATTGGAAGGAAAGCCTCAGATTTAGCAGCCAGAGCTTCAGGAGGAGCAGCAGCGAGCACAGCATCGCTTTTGCAGCAGCTCCTTCCATGTGCATGTTTTTGGGAGTGGAAAGGCTTGCAGAGTGTTCAAGTAGCTTTTTCTCTCCGCTGGAAAGCTGCAGGCTCAGTGCCAGTGTTCTGCAGCTTCTTTCTTCACGTTTCAGCAGCTAGCACGCTCTCCGTGTGCAGGAGAAGCGGCTGAGGCTTCCTTGCCGGAGAAGCGGCACCTTCGCCGGCAGAGAGCCTCCGGCCGGCCGCGGTGCGCTCCGGAGCGGGGGCTTGTGCCGAAAGAGGCCGGCAACAGGCGCTTACCTTCGGACAGCTCCGGATGCCCGTCTAATGCGTCTCTTGTCGCCTACACGGCAGGGAAAAGCTTTTCCACTCTGTCTAGGAAGGAGAAAGTGTGCCAGCACAGCAAATGCCCCCCGGACTTTCCCTGCAATTCAGCAAGTGCTTTGCAGCTTGAAATTGGAAGGAAAGCCTCAGATTTAGCAGCCAGAGCTTCAGGAGGAGCAGCAGCGAGCACAGCATCGCTTTTGCAGCAGCTCCTTCCATGTGCATGTTTTTGGGAGTGGAAAGGCTTGCAGAGTGTTCAAGTAGCTTTTTCTCTCCGCTGGAAAGCTGCAGGCTCAGTGCCAGTGTTCTGCAGCTTCTTTCTTCACGTTTCAGCAGCTAGCACGCTCTCCGTGTGCAGGAGAAGCGGCTGAGGCTTCCTTGCCGGAGAAGCGGCACCTTCGCCGGCAGAGAGCCTCCGGCCGGCCGCGGTGCGCTCCGGAGCGGGGGCTTGTGCCGAAAGAGGCCGGGAACAGGCGCTTACCTTCGGACAGCTCCGGATGCCCGTCTAATGCGTCTCTTGTCGCCTACACGGCAGGGAAAAGCTTTTCCACTCTGTCTAGGAAGGAGAAAGTGTGCCAGCACAGCAAATGCCTCCCGGACTTTCCCTGCAATTCAGCAAGTGCTTTGCAGCTTGAAATTGGAAGGAAAGCCTCAGATTTAGCAGCCAGAGCTTCAGGAGGAGCAGCAGCGAGCACAGCATCGCTTTTGCAGCAGCTCCTTCCATGTGCATGTTTTTGGGAGTGGAAAGGCTTGCAGAGTGTTCAAGTAGCTTTTTCTCTCCGCTGGAAAGCTGCAGGCTCAGTGCCAGTGTTCTGCAGCTTCTTTCTTCACGTTTCAGCAGCTAGCACGCTCTCCGTGTGCAGGAGAAGCGGCTGAGGCTTCCTTGCCGGAGAAGCGGCCCCTTCGCCGGCAGAGAGCCTCCGGCCGGCCGCGGTGCGCTCCGGAGCGGGGGCTTGTGCCGAAAGAGGCCGGGAACAGGCGCTTACCTTCGGACAGCTCCGGATGCCCGTCTAATGCGTCTCTTGTCGCCTACACGGCAGGGAAAAGCTTTTCCACTCTGTCTAGGAAGGAGAAAGTGTGCCAGCACAGCAAATGCCTCCCGGACTTTCCCTGCAATTCAGCAAGTGCTTTGCAGCTTGAAATTGGAAGGAAAGCCTCAGATTTAGCAGCCAGAGCTTCAGGAGGAGCAGCAGCGAGCACAGCATCGCTTTTGCAGCAGCTCCTTCCATGTGCATGTTTTTGGGAGTGGAAAGGCTTGCAGAGTGTTCAAGTAGCTTTTTCTCTCCGCTGGAAAGCTGCAGGCTCAGTGCCAGTGTTCTGCAGCTTCTTTCTTCACGTTTCAGCAGCTAGCACGCTCTCCGTGTGCAGGAGAAGCGGCTGAGGCTTCCTTGCCGGAGAAGCGGCACCTTCGCCGGCAGAGAGCCTCCGGCCGGCCGCGGTGCGCTCCGGAGCGGGGGCTTGTGCCGAAAGAGGCCGGGAACAGGCGCTTACCTTCGGACAGCTCCGGATGCCCGTCTAATGCGTCTCTTGTCGCCTACACGGCAGGGAAAAGCTTTTCCACTCTGTCTAGGAAGGAGAAAGTGTGCCAGCACAGCAAATGCCCCCCGGACTTTCCCTGCAATTCAGCAAGTGCTTTGCAGCTTGAAATTGGAAGGAAAGCCTCAGATTTAGCAGCCAGAGCTTCAGGAGGAGCAGCAGCGAGCACAGCATCGCTTTTGCAGCAGCTCCTTCCATGTGCATGTTTTTGGGAGTGGAAAGGCTTGCAGAGTGTTCAAGTAGCTTTTTCTCTCCGCTGGAAAGCTGCAGGCTCAGTGCCAGTGTTCTGCAGCTTCTTTCTTCACGTTTCAGCAGCTAGCACGCTCTCCGTGTGCAGGAGAAGCGGCTGAGGCTTCCTTGCCGGAGAAGCGGCACCTTCGCCGGCAGAGAGCCTCCGGCCGGCCGCGGTGCGCTCCGGAGCGGGGGCTTGTGCCGAAAGAGGCCGGCAACAGGCGCTTACCTTCGGACAGCTCCGGATGCCCGTCTAATGCGTCTCTTGTCGCCTACACGGCAGGGAAAAGCTTTTCCACTCTGTCTAGGAAGGAGAAAGTGTGCCAGCACAGCAAATGCCCCCCGGACTTTCCCTGCAATTCAGCAAGTGCTTTGCAGCTTGAAATTGGAAGGAAAGCCTCAGATTTAGCAACCAGAGCTTCAGGAGGAGCAGCAGCGAGCACAGCATCGCTTTTGCAGCAGCTCCTTCCATGTGCATGTTTTTGGGAGTGGAAAGGCTTGCAGAGTGTTCAAGTAGCTTTTTCTCTCCGCTGGAAAGCTGCAGGCTCAGTGCCAGTGTTCTGCAGCTTCTTTCTTCACGTTTCAGCAGCTAGCACGCTCTCCGTGTGCAGGAGAAGCGGCTGAGGCTTCCTTGCCGGAGAAGCGGCACCTTCGCCGGCAGAGAGCCTCCGGCCGGCCGCGGTGCGCTCCGGAGCGGGGGCTTGTGCCGAAAGAGGCCGGGAACAGGCGCTTACCTTCGGACAGCTCCGGATGCCCGTCTAATGCGTCTCTTGTCGCCTACACGGCAGGGAAAAGCTTTTCCACTCTGTCTAGGAAGGAGAAAGTGTGCCAGCACAGCAAATGCCCCCCGGACTTTCCCTGCAATTCAGCAAGTGCTTTGCAGCTTGAAATTGGAAGGAAAGCCTCAGATTTAGCAGCCAGAGCTTCAGGAGGAGCAGCAGCGAGCACAGCATCGCTTTTGCAGCAGCTCCTTCCATGTGCATGTTTTTGGGAGTGGAAAGGCTTGCAGAGTGTTCAAGTAGCTTTTTCTCTCCGCTGGAAAGCTGCAGGCTCAGTGCCAGTGTTCTGCAGCTTCTTTCTTCACGTTTCAGCAGCTAGCACGCTCTCCGTGTGCAGGAGAAGCGGCTGAGGCTTCCTTGCCG
The DNA here is from genome assembly GCF_963513975.1 of Fringilla coelebs. Classification (NCBI taxonomy): domain Eukaryota; kingdom Metazoa; phylum Chordata; class Aves; order Passeriformes; family Fringillidae; genus Fringilla; species Fringilla coelebs. The sequence goes on along the minus strand of NW_028167469.1, from coordinate 105,959 downwards.
GAGAAGCGGCACCTTCGCCGGCAGAGAGCCTCCGGCCGGCCGCGGTGCGCTCCGGAGCGGGGGCTTGTGCCGAAAGAGGCCGGGAACAGGCGCTTACCTTCGGACAGCTCCGGATGCCCGTCTAATGCGTCTCTTGTCGCCTACACGGCAGGGAAAAGCTTTTCCACTCTGTCTAGGAAGGAGAAAGTGTGCCAGCACAGCAAATGCCTCCCGGACTTTCCCTGCAATTCAGCAAGTGCTTTGCAGCTTGAAATTGGAAGGAAAGCCTCAGATTTAGCAGCCAGAGCTTCAGGAGGAGCAGCAGCGAGCACAGCATCGCTTTTGCAGCAGCTCCTTCCATGTGCATGTTTTTGGGAGTGGAAAGGCTTGCAGAGTGTTCAAGTAGCTTTTTCTCTCCGCTGGAAAGCTGCAGGCTCAGTGCCAGTGTTCTGCAGCTTCTTTCTTCACGTTTCAGCAGCTAGCACGCTCTCCGTGTGCAGGAGAAGCGGCTGAGGCTTCCTTGCCGGAGAAGCGGCACCTTCGCCGGCAGAGAGCCTCCGGCCGGCCGCGGTGCGCTCCGGAGCGGGGGCTTGTGCCGAAAGAGGCCGGGAACAGGCGCTTACCTTCGGACAGCTCCGGATGCCCGTCTAATGCGTCTCTTGTCGCCTACACGGCAGGGAAAAGCTTTTCCACTCTGTCTAGGAAGGAGAAAGTGTGCCAGCACAGCAAATGCCCCCCGGACTTTCCCTGCAATTCAGCAAGTGCTTTGCAGCTTGAAATTGGAAGGAAAGCCTCAGATTTAGCAGCCAGAGCTTCAGGAGGAGCAGCAGCGAGCACAGCATCGCTTTTGCAGCAGCTCCTTCCATGTGCATGTTTTTGGGAGTGGAAAGGCTTGCAGAGTGTTCAAGTAGCTTTTTCTCTCCGCTGGAAAGCTGCAGGCTCAGTGCCAGTGTTCTGCAGCTTCTTTCTTCACGTTTCAGCAGCTAGCACGCTCTCCGTGTGCAGGAGAAGCGGCTGAGGCTTCCTTGCCGGAGAAGCGGCACCTTCGCCGGCAGAGAGCCTCCGGCCGGCCGCGGTGCGCTCCGGAGCGGGGGCTTGTGCCGAAAGAGGCCGGCAACAGGCGCTTACCTTCGGACAGCTCCGGATGCCCGTCTAATGCGTCTCTTGTCGCCTACACGGCAGGGAAAAGCTTTTCCACTCTGTCTAGGAAGGAGAAAGTGTGCCAGCACAGCAAATGCCCCCCGGACTTTCCCTGCAATTCAGCAAGTGCTTTGCAGCTTGAAATTGGAAGGAAAGCCTCAGATTTAGCAACCAGAGCTTCAGGAGGAGCAGCAGCGAGCACAGCATCGCTTTTGCAGCAGCTCCTTCCATGTGCATGTTTTTGGGAGTGGAAAGGCTTGCAGAGTGTTCAAGTAGCTTTTTCTCTCCGCTGGAAAGCTGCAGGCTCAGTGCCAGTGTTCTGCAGCTTCTTTCTTCACGTTTCAGCAGCTAGCACGCTCTCCGTGTGCAGGAGAAGCGGCTGAGGCTTCCTTGCCGGAGAAGCGGCACCTTCGCCGGCAGAGAGCCTCCGGCCGGCCGCGGTGCGCTCCGGAGCGGGGGCTTGTGCCGAAAGAGGCCGGGAACAGGCGCTTACCTTCGGACAGCTCCGGATGCCCGTCTAATGCGTCTCTTGTCGCCTACACGGCAGGGAAAAGCTTTTCCACTCTGTCTAGGAAGGAGAAAGTGTGCCAGCACAGCAAATGCCCCCCGGACTTTCCCTGCAATTCAGCAAGTGCTTTGCAGCTTGAAATTGGAAGGAAAGCCTCAGATTTAGCAGCCAGAGCTTCAGGAGGAGCAGCAGCGAGCACAGCATCGCTTTTGCAGCAGCTCCTTCCATGTGCATGTTTTTGGGAGTGGAAAGGCTTGCAGAGTGTTCAAGTAGCTTTTTCTCTCCGCTGGAAAGCTGCAGGCTCAGTGCCAGTGTTCTGCAGCTTCTTTCTTCACGTTTCAGCAGCTAGCACGCTCTCCGTGTGCAGGAGAAGCGGCTGAGGCTTCCTTGCCGGAGAAGCGGCACCTTCGCCGGCAGAGAGCCTCCGGCCGGCCGCGGTGCGCTCCGGAGCGGGGGCTTGTGCCGAAAGAGGCCGGCAACAGGCGCTTACCTTCGGACAGCTCCGGATGCCCGTCTAATGCGTCTCTTGTCGCCTACACGGCAGGGAAAAGCTTTTCCACTCTGTCTAGGAAGGAGAAAGTGTGCCAGCACAGCAAATGCCTCCCGGACTTTCCCTGCAATTCAGCAAGTGCTTTGCAGCTTGAAATTGGAAGGAAAGCCTCAGATTTAGCAGCCAGAGCTTCAGGAGGAGCAGCAGCGAGCACAGCATCGCTTTTGCAGCAGCTCCTTCCATGTGCATGTTTTTGGGAGTGGAAAGGCTTGCAGAGTGTTCAAGTAGCTTTTTCTCTCCGCTGGAAAGCTGCAGGCTCAGTGCCAGTGTTCTGCAGCTTCTTTCTTCACGTTTCAGCAGCTAGCACGCTCTCCGTGTGCAGGAGAAGCGGCTGAGGCTTCCTTGCCGGAGAAGCGGCACCTTCGCCGGCAGAGAGCCTCCGGCCGGCCGCGGTGCACTCCGGAGCGGGGGCTTGTGCCGAAAGAGGCCGGGAACAGGCGCTTACCTTCGGACAGCTCCGGATGCCCGTCTAATGCGTCTCTTGTCGCCTACACGGCAGGGAAAAGCTTTTCCACTCTGTCTAGGAAGGAGAAAGTGTGCCAGCACAGCAAATGCCTCCCGGACTTTCCCTGCAATTCAGCAAGTGCTTTGCAGCTTGAAATTGGAAGGAAAGCCTCAGATTTAGCAGCCAGAGCTTCAGGAGGAGCAGCAGCGAGCACAGCATCGCTTTTGCAGCAGCTCCTTCCATGTGCATGTTTTTGGGAGTGGAAAGGCTTGCAGAGTGTTCAAGTAGCTTTTTCTCTCCGCTGGAAAGCTGCAGGCTCAGTGCCAGTGTTCTGCAGCTTCTTTCTTCACGTTTCAGCAGCTAGCACGCTCTCCGTGTGCAGGAGAAGCGGCTGAGGCTTCCTTGCCGGAGAAGCGGCACCTTCGCCGGCAGAGAGCCTCCGGCCGGCCGCGGTGCGCTCCGGAGCGGGGGCTTGTGCCGAAAGAGGCCGGCAACAGGCGCTTACCTTCGGACAGCTCCGGATGCCCGTCTAATGCGTCTCTTGTCGCCTACACGGCAGGGAAAAGCTTTTCCACTCTGTCTAGGAAGGAGAAAGTGTGCCAGCACAGCAAATGCCCCCCGGACTTTCCCTGCAATTCAGCAAGTGCTTTGTAAGCTTGAAATTGGAAGGAAAGCCTCAGATTTAGCAGCCAGAGCTTCAGGAGGAGCAGCAGCGAGCACAGCATCGCTTTTGCAGCAGCTCCTTCCATGTGCATGTTTTTGGGAGTGGAAAGGCTTGCAGAGTGTTCAAGTAGCTTTTTCTCTCCGCTGGAAAGCTGCAGGCTCAGTGCCAGTGTTCTGCAGCTTCTTTCTTCACGTTTCAGCAGCTAGCACGCTCTCCGTGTGCAGGAGAAGCGGCTGAGGCTTCCTTGCCGGAGAAGCGGCACCTTCGCCGGCAGAGAGCCTCCGGCCGGCCGCGGTGCGCTCCGGAGCGGGGGCTTGTGCCGAAAGAGGCCGGCAACAGGCGCTTACCTTCGGACAGCTCCGGATGCCCGTCTAATGCGTCTCTTGTCGCCTACACGGCAGGGAAAAGCTTTTCCACTCTGTCTAGGAAGGAGAAAGTGTGCCAGCACAGCAAATGCCTCCCGGACTTTCCCTGCAATTCAGCAAGTGCTTTGCAGCTTGAAATTGGAAGGAAAGCCTCAGATTTAGCAGCCAGAGCTTCAGGAGGAGCAGCAGCGAGCACAGCATCGCTTTTGCAGCAGCTCCTTCCATGTGCATGTTTTTGGGAGTGGAAAGGCTTGCAGAGTGTTCAAGTAGCTTTTTCTCTCCGCTGGAAAGCTGCAGGCTCAGTGCCAGTGTTCTGCAGCTTCTTTCTTCACGTTTCAGCAGCTAGCACGCTCTCCGTGTGCAGGAGAAGCGGCTGAGGCTTCCTTGCCGGAGAAGCGGCCCCTTCGCCGGCAGAGAGCCTCCGGCCGGCCGCGGTGCACTCCGGAGCGGGGGCTTGTGCCGAAAGAGGCCGGCAACAGGCGCTTACCTTCGGACAGCTCCGGATGCCCGTCTAATGCGTCTCTTGTCGCCTACACGGCAGGGAAAAGCTTTTCCACTCTGTCTAGGAAGGAGAAAGTGTGCCAGCACAGCAAATGCCTCCCGGACTTTCCCTGCAATTCAGCAAGTGCTTTGCAGCTTGAAATTGGAAGGAAAGCCTCAGATTTAGCAGCCAGAGCTTCAGGAGGAGCAGCAGCGAGCACAGCATCGCTTTTGCAGCAGCTCCTTCCATGTGCATGTTTTTGGGAGTGGAAAGGCTTGCAGAGTGTTCAAGTAGCTTTTTCTCTCCGCTGGAAAGCTGCAGGCTCAGTGCCAGTGTTCTGCAGCTTCTTTCTTCACGTTTCAGCAGCTAGCACGCTCTCCGTGTGCAGGAGAAGCGGCTGAGGCTTCCTTGCCGGAGAAGCGGCACCTTCGCCGGCAGAGAGCCTCCGGCCGGCCGCGGTGCGCTCCGGAGCGGGGGCTTGTGCCGAAAGAGGCCGGGAACAGGCGCTTACCTTCGGACAGCTCCGGATGCCCGTCTAATGCGTCTCTTGTCGCCTACACGGCAGGGAAAAGCTTTTCCACTCTGTCTAGGAAGGAGAAAGTGTGCCAGCACAGCAAATGCCTCCCGGACTTTCCCTGCAATTCAGCAAGTGCTTTGCAGCTTGAAATTGGAAGGAAAGCCTCAGATTTAGCAGCCAGAGCTTCAGGAGGAGCAGCAGCGAGCACAGCATCGCTTTTGCAGCAGCTCCTTCCATGTGCATGTTTTTGGGAGTGGAAAGGCTTGCAGAGTGTTCAAGTAGCTTTTTCTCTCCGCTGGAAAGCTGCAGGCTCAGTGCCAGTGTTCTGCAGCTTCTTTCTTCACGTTTCAGCAGCTAGCACGCTCTCCGTGTGCAGGAGAAGCGGCTGAGGCTTCCTTGCCGGAGAAGCGGCCCCTTCGCCGGCAGAGAGCCTCCGGCCGGCCGCGGTGCGCTCCGGAGCGGGGGCTTGTGCCGAAAGAGGCCGGCAACAGGCGCTTACCTTCGGACAGCTCCGGATGCCCGTCTAATGCGTCTCTTGTCGCCTACACGGCAGGGAAAAGCTTTTCCACTCTGTCTAGGAAGGAGAAAGTGTGCCAGCACAGCAAATGCCTCCCGGACTTTCCCTGCAATTCAGCAAGTGCTTTGCAGCTTGAAATTGGAAGGAAAGCCTCAGATTTAGCAGCCAGAGCTTCAGGAGGAGCAGCAGCGAGCACAGCATCGCTTTTGCAGCAGCTCCTTCCATGTGCATGTTTTTGGGAGTGGAAAGGCTTGCAGAGTGTTCAAGTAGCTTTTTCTCTCCGCTGGAAAGCTGCAGGCTCAGTGCCAGTGTTCTGCAGCTTCTTTCTTCACGTTTCAGCAGCTAGCACGCTCTCCGTGTGCAGGAGAAGCGGCTGAGGCTTCCTTGCCGGAGAAGCGGCACCTTCGCCGGCAGAGAGCCTCCGGCCGGCCGCGGTGCGCTCCGGAGCGGGGGCTTGTGCCGAAAGAGGCCGGGAACAGGCGCTTACCTTCGGACAGCTCCGGATGCCCGTCTAATGCGTCTCTTGTCGCCTACACGGCAGGGAAAAGCTTTTCCACTCTGTCTAGGAAGGAGAAAGTGTGCCAGCACAGCAAATGCCCCCCGGACTTTCCCTGCAATTCAGCAAGTGCTTTGCAGCTTGAAATTGGAAGGAAAGCCTCAGATTTAGCAACCAGAGCTTCAGGAGGAGCAGCAGCGAGCACAGCATCGCTTTTGCAGCAGCTCCTTCCATGTGCATGTTTTTGGGAGTGGAAAGGCTTGCAGAGTGTTCAAGTAGCTTTTTCTCTCCGCTGGAAAGCTGCAGGCTCAGTGCCAGTGTTCTGCAGCTTCTTTCTTCACGTTTCAGCAGCTAGCACGCTCTCCGTGTGCAGGAGAAGCGGCTGAGGCTTCCTTGCCGGAGAAGCGGCACCTTCGCCGGCAGAGAGCCTCCGGCCGGCCGCGGTGCGCTCCGGAGCGGGGGCTTGTGCCGAAAGAGGCCGGGAACAGGCGCTTACCTTCGGACAGCTCCGGATGCCCGTCTAATGCGTCTCTTGTCGCCTACACGGCAGGGAAAAGCTTTTCCACTCTGTCTAGGAAGGAGAAAGTGTGCCAGCACAGCAAATGCCCCCCGGACTTTCCCTGCAATTCAGCAAGTGCTTTGCAGCTTGAAATTGGAAGGAAAGCCTCAGATTTAGCAGCCAGAGCTTCAGGAGGAGCAGCAGCGAGCACAGCATCGCTTTTGCAGCAGCTCCTTCCATGTGCATGTTTTTGGGAGTGGAAAGGCTTGCAGAGTGTTCAAGTAGCTTTTTCTCTCCGCTGGAAAGCTGCAGGCTCAGTGCCAGTGTTCTGCAGCTTCTTTCTTCACGTTTCAGCAGCTAGCACGCTCTCCGTGTGCAGGAGAAGCGGCTGAGGCTTCCTTGCCGGAGAAGCGGCACCTTCGCCGGCAGAGAGCCTCCGGCCGGCCGCGGTGCGCTCCGGAGCGGGGGCTTGTGCCGAAAGAGGCCGGGAACAGGCGCTTACCTTCGGACAGCTCCGGATGCCCGTCTAATGCGTCTCTTGTCGCCTACACGGCAGGGAAAAGCTTTTCCACTCTGTCTAGGAAGGAGAAAGTGTGCCAGCACAGCAAATGCCTCCCGGACTTTCCCTGCAATTCAGCAAGTGCTTTGCAGCTTGAAATTGGAAGGAAAGCCTCAGATTTAGCAGCCAGAGCTTCAGGAGGAGCAGCAGCGAGCACAGCATCGCTTTTGCAGCAGCTCCTTCCATGTGCATGTTTTTGGGAGTGGAAAGGCTTGCAGAGTGTTCAAGTAGCTTTTTCTCTCCGCTGGAAAGCTGCAGGCTCAGTGCCAGTGTTCTGCAGCTTCTTTCTTCACGTTTCAGCAGCTAGCACGCTCTCCGTGTGCAGGAGAAGCGGCTGAGGCTTCCTTGCCGGAGAAGCGGCACCTTCGCCGGCAGAGAGCCTCCGGCCGGCCGCGGTGCGCTCCGGAGCGGGGGCTTGTGCCGAAAGAGGCCGGGAACAGGCGCTTACCTTCGGACAGCTCCGGATGCCCGTCTAATGCGTCTCTTGTCGCCTACACGGCAGGGAAAAGCTTTTCCACTCTGTCTAGGAAGGAGAAAGTGTGCCAGCACAGCAAATGCCCCCCGGACTTTCCCTGCAATTCAGCAAGTGCTTTGCAGCTTGAAATTGGAAGGAAAGCCTCAGATTTAGCAGCCAGAGCTTCAGGAGGAGCAGCAGCGAGCACAGCATCGCTTTTGCAGCAGCTCCTTCCATGTGCATGTTTTTGGGAGTGGAAAGGCTTGCAGAGTGTTCAAGTAGCTTTTTCTCTCCGCTGGAAAGCTGCAGGCTCAGTGCCAGTGTTCTGCAGCTTCTTTCTTCACGTTTCAGCAGCTAGCACGCTCTCCGTGTGCAGGAGAAGCGGCTGAGGCTTCCTTGCCGGAGAAGCGGCACCTTCGCCGGCAGAGAGCCTCCGGCCGGCCGCGGTGCGCTCCGGAGCGGGGGCTTGTGCCGAAAGAGGCCGGCAACAGGCGCTTACCTTCGGACAGCTCCGGATGCCCGTCTAATGCGTCTCTTGTCGCCTACACGGCAGGGAAAAGCTTTTCCACTCTGTCTAGGAAGGAGAAAGTGTGCCAGCACAGCAAATGCCCCCCGGACTTTCCCTGCAATTCAGCAAGTGCTTTGCAGCTTGAAATTGGAAGGAAAGCCTCAGATTTAGCAACCAGAGCTTCAGGAGGAGCAGCAGCGAGCACAGCATCGCTTTTGCAGCAGCTCCTTCCATGTGCATGTTTTTGGGAGTGGAAAGGCTTGCAGAGTGTTCAAGTAGCATTTCTCTCCGCTGGAAAGCTGCAGGCTCAGTGCCAGTGTTCTGCAGCTTCTTTCTTCACGTTTCAGCAGCTAGCACGCTCTCCATGTGCAGGAGAAGCGGCTGAGGCTTCCTTGCCGGAGAAGCGGCACCTTCGCCGGCAGAGAGCCTCCGGCCGGCCGCGGTGCGCTCCGGAGCGGGGGCTTGTGCCGAAAGAGGCCGGGAACAGGCGCTTACCTTCGGACAGCTCCGGATGCCCGTCTAATGCGTCTCTTGTCGCCTACACGGCAGGGAAAAGCTTTTCCACTCTGTCTAGGAAGGAGAAAGTGTGCCAGCACAGCAAATGCCCCCCGGACTTTCCCTGCAATTCAGCAAGTGCTTTGCAGCTTGAAATTGGAAGGAAAGCCTCAGATTTAGCAGCCAGAGCTTCAGGAGGAGCAGCAGCGAGCACAGCATCGCTTTTGCAGCAGCTCCTTCCATGTGCATGTTTTTGGGAGTGGAAAGGCTTGCAGAGTGTTCAAGTAGCTTTTTCTCTCCGCTGGAAAGCTGCAGGCTCAGTGCCAGTGTTCTGCAGCTTCTTTCTTCACGTTTCAGCAGCTAGCACGCTCTCCGTGTGCAGGAGAAGCGGCTGAGGCTTCCTTGCCGAAGAAGCGGCACCTTCGCCGGCAGAGAGCCTCCGGCCGGCCGCGGTGCGCTCCGGAGCGGGGGCTTGTGCCGAAAGAGGCCGGGAACAGGCGCTTACCTTCGGACAGCTCCGGATGCCCGTCTAATGCGTCTCTTGTCGCCTACACGGCAGGGAAAAGCTTTTCCACTCTGTCTAGGAAGGAGAAAGTGTGCCAGCACAGCAAATGCCCCCCGGACTTTCCCTGCAATTCAGCAAGTGCTTTGCAGCTTGAAATTGGAAGGAAAGCCTCAGATTTAGCAGCCAGAGCTTCAGGAGGAGCAGCAGCGAGCACAGCATCGCTTTTGCAGCAGCTCCTTCCATGTGCATGTTTTTTGGGAGTGGAAAGGCTTGCAGAGTGTTCAAGTAGCTTTTTCTCTCCGCTGGAAAGCTGCACGCTCAGTGCCAGTGTTCTGCAGCTTCTTTCTTCACGTTTCAGCAGCTAGCACGCTCTCCGTGTGCAGGAGAAGCGGCTGAGGCTTCCTTGCCGGAGAAGCGGCACCTTCGCCGGCAGAGAGCCTCCGGCCGGCCGCGGTGCGCTCCGGAGCGGGGGCTTGTGCCGAAAGAGGCCGGGAACAGGCGCTTACCTTCGGACAGCTCCGGATGCCCGTCTAATGCGTCTCTTGTCGCCTACACGGCAGGGAAAAGCTTTTCCACTCTGTCTAGGAAGGAGAAAGTGTGCCAGCACAGCAAATGCCTCCCGGACTTTCCCTGCAATTCAGCAAGTGCTTTGCAGCTTGAAATTGGAAGGAAAGCCTCAGATTTAGCAGCCAGAGCTTCAGGAGGAGCAGCAGCGAGCACAGCATCGCTTTTGCAGCAGCTCCTTCCATGTGCATGTTTTTGGGAGTGGAAAGGCTTGCAGAGTGTTCAAGTAGCTTTTTCTCTCCGCTGGAAAGCTGCACGCTCAGTGCCAGTGTTCTGCAGCTTCTTTCTTCACGTTTCAGCAGCTAGCACGCTCTCCGTGTGCAGGAGAAGCGGCTGAGGCTTCCTTGCCGGAGAAGCGGCCCCTTCGCCGGCAGAGAGCCTCCGGCCGGCCGCGGTGCGCTCCGGAGCGGGGGCTTGTGCCGAAAGAGGCCGGGAACAAGCGCTTACCTTCGGACAGCTCCGGATGCCCGTCTAATGCGTCTCTTGTCGCCTACACGGCAGGGAAAAGCTTTTCCACTCTGTCTAGGAAGGAGAAAGTGTGCCAGCACAGCAAATGCCTCCCGGACTTTCCCTGCAATTCAGCAAGTGCTTTGCAGCTTGAAATTGGAAGGAAAGCCTCAGATTTAGCAGCCAGAGCTTCAGGAGGAGCAGCAGCGAGCACAGCATCGCTTTTGCAGCAGCTCCTTCCATGTGCATGTTTTTGGGAGTGGAAAGGCTTGCAGAGTGTTCAAGTAGCTTTTTCTCTCCGCTGGAAAGCTGCAGGCTCAGTGCCAGTGTTCTGCAGCTTCTTTCTTCACGTTTCAGCAGCTAGCACGCTCTCCGTGTGCAGGAGAAGCGGCTGAGGCTTCCTTGCCGGAGAAGCGGCACCTTCGCCGGCAGAGAGCCTCCGGCCGGCCGCGGTGCGCTCCGGAGCGGGGGCTTGTGCCGAAAGAGGCCGGGAACAGGCGCTTACCTTCGGACAGCTCCGGATGCCCGTCTAATGCGTCTCTTGTCGCCTACACGGCAGGGAAAAGCTTTTCCACTCTGTCTAGGAAGGAGAAAGTGTGCCAGCACAGCAAATGCCTCCCGGACTTTCCCTGCAATTCAGCAAGTGCTTTGCAGCTTGAAATTGGAAGGAAAGCCTCAGATTTAGCAGCCAGAGCTTCAGGAGGAGCAGCAGCGAGCACAGCATCGCTTTTGCAGCAGCTCCTTCCATGTGCATGTTTTTGGGAGTGGAAAGGCTTGCAGAGTGTTCAAGTAGCTTTTTCTCTCCGCTGGAAAGCTGCAGGCTCAGTGCCAGTGTTCTGCAGCTTCTTTCTTCACGTTTCAGCAGCTAGCACGCTCTCCGTGTGCAGGAGAAGCGGCTGAGGCTTCCTTGCCGGAGAAGCGGCCCCTTCGCCGGCAGAGAGCCTCCGGCCGGCCGCGGTGCGCTCCGGAGCGGGGGCTTGTGCCGAAAGAGGCCGGGAACAGGCGCTTACCTTCGGACAGCTCCGGATGCCCGTCTAATGCGTCTCTTGTCGCCTACACGGCAGGGAAAAGCTTTTCCACTCTGTCTAGGAAGGAGAAAGTGTGCCAGCACAGCAAATGCCCCCCGGACTTTCCCTGCAATTCAGCAAGTGCTTTGCAGCTTGAAATTGGAAGGAAAGCCTCAGATTTAGCAGCCAGAGCTTCAGGAGGAGCAGCAGCGAGCACAGCATCGCTTTTGCAGCAGCTCCTTCCATGTGCATGTTTTTGGGAGTGGAAAGGCTTGCAGAGTGTTCAAGTAGCTTTTTCTCTCCGCTGGAAAGCTGCAGGCTCAGTGCCAGTGTTCTGCAGCTTCTTTCTTCACGTTTCAGCAGCTAGCACGCTCTCCGTGTGCAGGAGAAGCGGCTGAGGCTTCCTTGCCGGAGAAGCGGCACCTTCGCCGGCAGAGAGCCTCCGGCCGGCCGCGGTGCGCTCCGGAGCGGGGGCTTGTGCCGAAAGAGGCCGGGAACAGGCGCTTACCTTCGGACAGCTCCGGATGCCCGTCTAATGCGTCTCTTGTCGCCTACACGGCAGGGAAAAGCTTTTCCACTCTGTCTAGGAAGGAGAAAGTGTGCCAGCACAGCAAATGCCCCCCGGACTTTCCCTGCAATTCAGCAAGTGCTTTGCAGCTTGAAATTGGAAGGAAAGCCTCAGATTTAGCAGCCAGAGCTTCAGGAGGAGCAGCAGCGAGCACAGCATCGCTTTTGCAGCAGCTCCTTCCATGTGCATGTTTTTGGGAGTGGAAAGGCTTGCAGAGTGTTCAAGTAGCTTTTTCTCTCCGCTGGAAAGCTGCAGGCTCAGTGCCAGTGTTCTGCAGCTTCTTTCTTCACGTTTCAGCAGCTAGCACGCTCTCCGTGTGCAGGAGAAGCGGCTGAGGCTTCCTTGCCGGAGAAGCGGCACCTTCGCCGGCAGAGAGCCTCCGGCCGGCCGCGGTGCGCTCCGGAGCGGGGGCTTGTGCCGAAAGAGGCCGGGAACAGGCGCTTACCTTCGGACAGCTCCGGATGCCCGTCTAATGCGTCTCTTGTCGCCTACACGGCAGGGAAAAGCTTTTCCACTCTGTCTAGGAAGGAGAAAGTGTGCCAGCACAGCAAATGCCCCCCGGACTTTCCCTGCAATTCAGCAAGTGCTTTGCAGCTTGAAATTGGAAGGAAAGCCTCAGATTTAGCAGCCAGAGCTTCAGGAGGAGCAGCAGCGAGCACAGCATCGCTTTTGCAGCAGCTCCTTCCATGTGCATGTTTTTGGGAGTGGAAAGGCTTGCAGAGTGTTCAAGTAGCTTTTTCTCTCCGCTGGAAAGCTGCAGGCTCAGTGCCAGTGTTCTGCAGCTTCTTTCTTCACGTTTCAGCAGCTAGCACGCTCTCCGTGTGCAGGAGAAGCGGCTGAGGCTTCCTTGCCGGAGAAGCGGCACCTTCGCCGGCAGAGAGCCTCCGGCCGGCCGCGGTGCGCTCCGGAGCGGGGGCTTGTGCCGAAAGAGGCCGGGAACAGGCGCTTACCTTCGGACAGCTCCGGATGCCCGTCTAATGCGTCTCTTGTCGCCTACACGGCAGGGAAAAGCTTTTCCACTCTGTCTAGGAAGGAGAAAGTGTGCCAGCACAGCAAATGCCTCCCGGACTTTCCCTGCAATTCAGCAAGTGCTTTGCAGCTTGAAATTGGAAGGAAAGCCTCAGATTTAGCAGCCAGAGCTTCAGGAGGAGCAGCAGCGAGCACAGCATCGCTTTTGCAGCAGCTCCTTCCATGTGCATGTTTTTGGGAGTGGAAAGGCTTGCAGAGTGTTCAAGTAGCTTTTTCTCTCCGCTGGAAAGCTGCAGGCTCAGTGCCAGTGTTCTGCAGCTTCTTTCTTCACGTTTCAGCAGCTAGCACGCTCTCCGTGTGCAGGAGAAGCGGCTGAGGCTTCCTTGCCGGAGAAGCGGCCCCTTCGCCGGCAGAGAGCCTCCGGCCGGCCGCGGTGCGCTCCGGAGCGGGGGCTTGTGCCGAAAGAGGCCGGGAACAGGCGCTTACCTTCGGACAGCTCCGGATGCCCGTCTAATGCGTCTCTTGTCGCCTACACGGCAGGGAAAAGCTTTTCCACTCTGTCTAGGAAGGAGAAAGTGTGCCAGCACAGCAAATGCCTCCCGGACTTTCCCTGCAATTCAGCAAGTGCTTTGCAGCTTGAAATTGGAAGGAAAGCCTCAGATTTAGCAGCCAGAGCTTCAGGAGGAGCAGCAGCGAGCACAGCATCGCTTTTGCAGCAGCTCCTTCCATGTGCATGTTTTTGGGAGTGGAAAGGCTTGCAGAGTGTTCAAGTAGCTTTTTCTCTCCGCTGGAAAGCTGCACGCTCAGTGCCAGTGTTCTGCAGCTTCTTTCTTCACGTTTCAGCAGCTAGCACGCTCTCCGTGTGCAGGAGAAGCGGCTGAGGCTTCCTTGCCGGAGAAGCGGCACCTTCGCCGGCAGAGAGCCTCCGGCCGGCCGCGGTGCGCTCCGGAGCGGGGGCTTGTGCCGAAAGAGGCCGGGAACAGGCGCTTACCTTCGGACAGCTCCGGATGCCCGTCTAATGCGTCTCTTGTCGCCTACACGGCAGGGAAAAGCTTTTCCACTCTGTCTAGGAAGGAGAAAGTGTGCCAGCACAGCAAATGCCTCCCGGACTTTCCCTGCAATTCAGCAAGTGCTTTGCAGCTTGAAATTGGAAGGAAAGCCTCAGATTTAGCAGCCAGAGCTTCAGGAGGAGCAGCAGCGAGCACAGCATCGCTTTTGCAGCAGCTCCTTCCATGTGCATGTTTTTGGGAGTGGAAAGGCTTGCAGAGTGTTCAAGTAGCTTTTTCTCTCCGCTGGAAAGCTGCAGGCTCAGTGCCAGTGTTCTGCAGCTTCTTTCTTCACGTTTCAGCAGCTAGCACGCTCTCCGTGTGCAGGAGAAGCGGCTGAGGCTTCCTTGCCGGAGAAGCGGCACCTTCGCCGGCAGAGAGCCTCCGGCCGGCCGCGGTGCGCTCCGGAGCGGGGGCTTGTGCCGAAAGAGGCCGGGAACAGGCGCTTACCTTCGGACAGCTCCGGATGCCCGTCTAATGCGTCTCTTGTCGCCTACACGGCAGGGAAAAGCTTTTCCACTCTGTCTAGGAAGGAGAAAGTGTGCCAGCACAGCAAATGCCTCCCGGACTTTCCCTGCAATTCAGCAAGTGCTTTGCAGCTTGAAATTGGAAGGAAAGCCTCAGATTTAGCAGCCAGAGCTTCAGGAGGAGCAGCAGCGAGCACAGCATCGCTTTTGCAGCAGCTCCTTCCATGTGCATGTTTTTGGGAGTGGAAAGGCTTGCAGAGTGTTCAAGTAGCTTTTTCTCTCCGCTGGAAAGCTGCAGGCTCAGTGCCAGTGTTCTGCAGCTTCTTTCTTCACGTTTCAGCAGCTAGCACGCTCTCCGTGTGCAGGAGAAGCGGCTGAGGCTTCCTTGCCGGAGAAGCGGCACCTTCGCCGGCAGAGAGCCTCCGGCCGGCCGCGGTGCGCTCCGGAGCGGGGGCTTGTGCCGAAAGAGGCCGGGAACAGGCGCTTACCTTCGGACAGCTCCGGATGCCCGTCTAATGCGTCTCTTGTCGCCTACACGGCAGGGAAAAGCTTTTCCACTCTGTCTAGGAAGGAGAAAGTGTGCCAGCACAGCAAATGCCTCCCGGACTTTCCCTGCAATTCAGCAAGTGCTTTGCAGCTTGAAATTGGAAGGAAAGCCTCAGATTTAGCAGCCAGAGCTTCAGGAGGAGCAGCAGCGAGCACAGCATCGCTTTTGCAGCAGCTCCTTCCATGTGCATGTTTTTGGGAGTGGAAAGGCTTGCAGAGTGTTCAAGTAGCTTTTTCTCTCCGCTGGAAAGCTGCAGGCTCAGTGCCAGTGTTCTGCAGCTTCTTTCTTCACGTTTCAGCAGCTAGCACGCTCTCCGTGTGCAGGAGAAGCGGCTGAGGCTTCCTTGCCGGAGAAGCGGCACCTTGGCCGGCAGAGAGCCTCCGGCCGGCCGCGGTGCGCTCCGGAGCGGGGGCTTGTGCCGAAAGAGGCCGGGAACAGGCGCTTACCTTCGGACAGCTCCGGATGCCCGTCTAATGCGTCTCTTGTCGCCTACACGGCAGGGAAAAGCTTTTCCACTCTGTCTAGGAAGGAGAAAGTGTGCCAGCACAGCAAATGCCTCCCGGACTTTCCCTGCAATTCAGCAAGTGCTTTGCAGCTTGAAATTGGAAGGAAAGCCTCAGATTTAGCAGCCAGAGCTTCAGGAGGAGCAGCAGCGAGCACAGCATCGCTTTTGCAGCAGCTCCTTCCATGTGCATGTTTTTGGGAGTGGAAAGGCTTGCAGAGTGTTCAAGTAGCTTTTTCTCTCCGCTGGAAAGCTGCAGGCTCAGTGCCAGTGTTCTGCAGCTTCTTTCTTCACGTTTCAGCAGCTAGCACGCTCTCCGTGTGCAGGAGAAGCGGCTGAGGCTTCCTTGCCGGAGAAGCGGCACCTTCGCCGGCAGAGAGCCTCCGGCCGGCCGCGGTGCGCTCCGGAGCGGGGGCTTGTGCCGAAAGAGGCCGGGAACAGGCGCTTACCTTCGGACAGCTCCGGATGCCCGTCTAATGCGTCTCTTGTCGCCTACACGGCAGGGAAAAGCTTTTCCACTCTGTCTAGGAAGGAGAAAGTGTGCCAGCACAGCAAATGCCTCCCGGACTTTCCCTGCAATTCAGCAAGTGCTTTGCAGCTTGAAATTGGAAGGAAAGCCTCAGATTTAGCAGCCAGAGCTTCAGGAGGAGCAGCAGCGAGCACAGCATCGCTTTTGCAGCAGCTCCTTCCATGTGCATGTTTTTGGGAGTGGAAAGGCTTGCAGAGTGTTCAAGTAGCTTTTTCTCTCCGCTGGAAAGCTGCAGGCTCAGTGCCAGTGTTCTGCAGCTTCTTTCTTCACGTTTCAGCAGCTAGCACGCTCTCCGTGTGCAGGAGAAGCGGCTGAGGCTTCCTTGCCGGAGAAGCGGCACCTTCGCCGGCAGAGAGCCTCCGGCCGGCCGCGGTGCGCTCCGGAGCGGGGGCTTGTGCCGAAAGAGGCCGGCAACAGGCGCTTACCTTCGGACAGCTCCGGATGCCCGTCTAATGCGTCTCTTGTCGCCTACACGGCAGGGAAAAGCTTTTCCACTCTGTCTAGGAAGGAGAAAGTGTGCCAGCACAGCAAATGCCTCCCGGACTTTCCCTGCAATTCAGCAAGTGCTTTGCAGCTTGAAATTGGAAGGAAAGCCTCAGATTTAGCAGCCAGAGCTTCAGGAGGAGCAGCAGCGAGCACAGCATCGCTTTTGCAGCAGCTCCTTCCATGTGCATGTTTTTGGGAGTGGAAAGGCTTGCAGAGTGTTCAAGTAGCTTTTTCTCTCCGCTGGAAAGCTGCAGGCTCAGTGCCAGTGTTCTGCAGCTTCTTTCTTCACGTTTCAGCAGCTAGCACGCTCTCCGTGTGCAGGAGAAGCGGCTGAGGCTTCCTTGCCGGAGAAGCGGCACCTTCGCCGGCAGAGAGCCTTCGGCCGGCCGCGGTGCGCTCCGGAGCGGGGGCTTGTGCCGAAAGAGGCCGGCAACAGGCGCTTACCTTCGGACAGCTCCGGATGCCCGTCTAATGCGTCTCTTGTCGCCTACACGGCAGGGAAAAGCTTTTCCACTCTGTCTAGGAAGGAGAAAGTGTGCCAGCACAGCAAATGCCCCCCGGACTTTCCCTGCAATTCAGCAAGTGCTTTGCAGCTTGAAATTGGAAGGAAAGCCTCAGATTTAGCAGCCAGAGCTTCAGGAGGAGCAGCAGCGAGCACAGCATCGCTTTTGCAGCAGCTCCTTCCATGTGCATGTTTTTGGGAGTGGAAAGGCTTGCAGAGTGTTCAAGTAGCTTTTTCTCTCCGCTGGAAAGCTGCAGGCTCAGTGCCAGTGTTCTGCAGCTTCTTTCTTCACGTTTCAGCAGCTAGCACGCTCTCCGTGTGCAGGAGAAGCGGCTGAGGCTTCCTTGCCGGAGAAGCGGCACCTTCGCCGGCAGAGAGCCTCCGGCCGGCCGCGGTGCGCTCCGGAGCGGGGGCTTGTGCCGAAAGAGGCCGGCAACAGGCGCTTACCTTCGGACAGCTCCGGATGCCCGTCTAATGCGTCTCTTGTCGCCTACACGGCAGGGAAAAGCTTTTCCACTCTGTCTAGGAAGGAGAAAGTGTGCCAGCACAGCAAATGCCCCCCGGACTTTCCCTGCAATTCAGCAAGTGCTTTGCAGCTTGAAATTGGAAGGAAAGCCTCAGATTTAGCAACCAGAGCTTCAGGAGGAGCAGCAGCGAGCACAGCATCGCTTTTGCAGCAGCTCCTTCCATGTGCATGTTTTTGGGAGTGGAAAGGCTTGCAGAGTGTTCAAGTAGCTTTTTCTCTCCGCTGGAAAGCTGCAGGCTCAGTGCCAGTGTTCTGCAGCTTCTTTCTTCACGTTTCAGCAGCTAGCACGCTCTCCGTGTGCAGGAGAAGCGGCTGAGGCTTCCTTGCCGGAGAAGCGGCACCTTCGCCGGCAGAGAGCCTCCGGCCGGCCGCGGTGCGCTCCGGAGCGGGGGCTTGTGCCGAAAGAGGCCGGGAACAGGCGCTTACCTTCGGACAGCTCCGGATGCCCGTCTAATGCGTCTCTTGTCGCCTACACGGCAGGGAAAAGCTTTTCCACTCTGTCTAGGAAGGAGAAAGTGTGCCAGCACAGCAAATGCCTCCCGGACTTTCCCTGCAATTCAGCAAGTGCTTTGCAGCTTGAAATTGGAAGGAAAGCCTCAGATTTAGCAGCCAGAGCTTCAGGAGGAGCAGCAGCGAGCACAGCATCGCTTTTGCAGCAGCTCCTTCCATGTGCATGTTTTTGGGAGTGGAAAGGCTTGCAGAGTGTTCAAGTAGCTTTTTCTCTCCGCTGGAAAGCTGCAGGCTCAGTGCCAGTGTTCTGCAGCTTCTTTCTTCACGTTTCAGCAGCTAGCACGCTCTCCGTGTGCAGGAGAAGCGGCTGAGGCTTCCTTGCCGGAGAAGCGGCACCTTCGCCGGCAGAGAGCCTCCGGCCGGCCGCGGTGCGCTCCGGAGCGGGGGCTTGTGCCGAAAGAGGCCGGCAACAGGCGCTTACCTTCGGACAGCTCCGGATGTCCGTCTAATGCGTCTCTTGTCGCCTACACGGCAGGGAAAAGCTTTTCCACTCTGTCTAGGAAGGAGAAAGTGTGCCAGCACAGCAAATGCCCCCCGGACTTTCCCTGCAATTCAGCAAGTGCTTTGCAGCTTGAAATTGGAAGGAAAGCCTCAGATTTAGCAACCAGAGCTTCAGGAGGAGCAGCAGCGAGCACAGCATCGCTTTTGCAGCAGCTCCTTCCATGTGCATGTTTTTGGGAGTGGAAAGGCTTGCAGAGTGTTCAAGTAGCTTTTTCTCTCCGCTGGAAAGCTGCAGGCTCAGTGCCAGTGTTCTGCAGCTTCTTTCTTCACGTTTCAGCAGCTAGCACGCTCTCCGTGTGCAGGAGAAGCGGCTGAGGCTTCCTTGCCGGAGAAGCGGCACCTTCGCCGGCAGAGAGCCTCCGGCCGGCCGCGGTGCGCTCCGGAGCGGGGGCTTGTGCCGAAAGAGGCCGGGAACAGGCGCTTACCTTCGGACAGCTCCGGATGCCCGTCTAATGCGTCTCTTGTCGCCTACACGGCAGGGAAAAGCTTTTCCACTCTGTCTAGGAAGGAGAAAGTGTGCCAGCACAGCAAATGCCCCCCGGACTTTCCCTGCAATTCAGCAAGTGCTTTGCAGCTTGAAATTGGAAGGAAAGCCTCAGATTTAGCAGCCAGAGCTTCAGGAGGAGCAGCAGCGAGCACAGCATCGCTTTTGCAGCAGCTCCTTCCATGTGCATGTTTTTGGGAGTGGAAAGGCTTGCAGAGTGTTCAAGTAGCTTTTTCTCTCCGCTGGAAAGCTGCAGGCTCAGTGCCAGTGTTCTGCAGCTTCTTTCTTCACGTTTCAGCAGCTAGCACGCTCTCCGTGTGCAGGAGAAGCGGCTGAGGCTTCCTTGCCGGAGAAGCGGCACCTTCGCCGGCAGAGAGCCTCCGGCCGGCCGCGGTGCGCTCCGGAGCGGGGGCTTGTGCCGAAAGAGGCCGGGAACAGGCGCTTACCTTCGGACAGCTCCGGATGCCCGTCTAATGCGTCTCTTGTCGCCTACACGGCAGGGAAAAGCTTTTCCACTCTGTCTAGGAAGGAGAAAGTGTGCCAGCACAGCAAATGCCTCCCGGACTTTCCCTGCAATTCAGCAAGTGCTTTGCAGCTTGAAATTGGAAGGAAAGCCTCAGATTTAGCAGCCAGAGCTTCAGGAGGAGCAGCAGCGAGCACAGCATCGCTTTTGCAGCAGCTCCTTCCATGTGCATGTTTTTGGGAGTGGAAAGGCTTGCAGAGTGTTCAAGTAGCTTTTTCTCTCCGCTGGAAAGCTGCAGGCTCAGTGCCAGTGTTCTGCAGCTTCTTTCTTCACGTTTCAGCAGCTAGCACGCTCTCCGTGTGCAGGAGAAGCGGCTGAGGCTTCCTTGCCGGAGAAGCGGCACCTTCGCCGGCAGAGAGCCTCCGGCCGGCCGCGGTGCGCTCCGGAGCGGGGGCTTGTGCCGAAAGAGGCCGGCAACAGGCGCTTACCTTCGGACAGCTCCGGATGCCCGTCTAATGCGTCTCTTGTCGCCTACACGGCAGGGAAAAGCTTTTCCACTCTGTCTAGGAAGGAGAAAGTGTGCCAGCACAGCAAATGCCCCCCGGACTTTCCCTGCAATTCAGCAAGTGCTTTGCAGCTTGAAATTGGAAGGAAAGCCTCAGATTTAGCAACCAGAGCTTCAGGAGGAGCAGCAGCGAGCACAGCATCGCTTTTGCAGCAGCTCCTTCCATGTGCATGTTTTTGGGAGTGGAAAGGCTTGCAGAGTGTTCAAGTAGCTTTTTCTCTCCGCTGGAAAGCTGCAGGCTCAGTGCCAGTGTTCTGCAGCTTCTTTCTTCACGTTTCAGCAGCTAGCACGCTCTCCGTGTGCAGGAGAAGCGGCTGAGGCTTCCTTGCCGGAGAAGCGGCACCTTCGCCGGCAGAGAGCCTCCGGCCGGCCGCGGTGCGCTCCGGAGCGGGGGCTTGTGCCGAAAGAGGCCGGCAACAGGCGCTTACCTTCGGACAGCTCCGGATGCCCGTCTAATGCGTCTCTTGTCGCCTACACGGCAGGGAAAAGCTTTTCCACTCTGTCTAGGAAGGAGAAAGTGTGCCAGCACAGCAAATGCCCCCCGGACTTTCCCTGCAATTCAGCAAGTGCTTTGCAGCTTGAAATTGGAAGGAAAGCCTCAGATTTAGCAGCCAGAGCTTCAGGAGGAGCAGCAGCGAGCACAGCATCGCTTTTGCAGCAGCTCCTTCCATGTGCATGTTTTTGGGAGTGGAAAGGCTTGCAGAGTGTTCAAGTAGCTTTTTCTCTCCGCTGGAAAGCTGCACGCTCAGTGCCAGTGTTCTGCAGCTTCTTTCTTCACGTTTCAGCAGCTAGCACGCTCTCCGTGTGCAGGAGAAGCGGCTGAGGCTTCCTTGCCGGAGAAGCGGCACCTTCGCCGGCAGAGAGCCTCCGGCCGGCCGCGGTGCGCTCCGGAGCGGGGGCTTGTGCCGAAAGAGGCCGGCAACAGGCGCTTACCTTCGGACAGCTCCGGATGCCCGTCTAATGCGTCTCTTGTCGCCTACACGGCAGGGAAAAGCTTTTCCACTCTGTCTAGGAAGGAGAAAGTGTGCCAGCACAGCAAATGCCTCCCGGACTTTCCCTGCAATTCAGCAAGTGCTTTGCAGCTTGAAATTGGAAGGAAAGCCTCAGATTTAGCAGCCAGAGCTTCAGGAGGAGCAGCAGCGAGCACAGCATCGCTTTTGCAGCAGCTCCTTCCATGTGCATGTTTTTGGGAGTGGAAAGGCTTGCAGAGTGTTCAAGTAGCTTTTTCTCTCCGCTGGAAAGCTGCAGGCTCAGTGCCAGTGTTCTGCAGCTTCTTTCTTCACGTTTCAGCAGCTAGCACGCTCTCCGTGTGCAGGAGAAGCGGCTGAGGCTTCCTTGCCGGAGAAGCGGCACCTTCGCCGGCAGAGAGCCTCCGGCCGGCCGCGGTGCGCTCCGGAGCGGGGGCTTGTGCCGAAAGAGGCCGGCAACAGGCGCTTACCTTCGGACAGCTCCGGATGCCCGTCTAATGCGTCTCTTGTCGCCTACACGGCAGGGAAAAGCTTTTCCACTCTGTCTAGGAAGGAGAAAGTGTGCCAGCACAGCAAATGCCTCCCGGACTTTCCCTGCAATTCAGCAAGTGCTTTGCAGCTTGAAATTGGAAGGAAAGCCTCAGATTTAGCAGCCAGAGCTTCAGGAGGAGCAGCAGCGAGCACAGCATCGCTTTTGCAGCAGCTCCTTCCATGTGCATGTTTTTGGGAGTGGAAAGGCTTGCAGAGTGTTCAAGTAGCTTTTTCTCTCCGCTGGAAAGCTGCAGGCTCAGTGCCAGTGTTCTGCAGCTTCTTTCTTCACGTTTCAGCAGCTAGCACGCTCTCCGTGTGCAGGAGAAGCGGCTGAGGCTTCCTTGCCGGAGAAGCGGCACCTTCGCCGGCAGAGAGCCTCCGGCCGGCCGCGGTGCGCTCCGGAGCGGGGGCTTGTGCCGAAAGAGGCCGGCAACAGGCGCTTACCTTCGGACAGCTCCGGATGCCCGTCTAATGCGTCTCTTGTCGCCTACACGGCAGGGAAAAGCTTTTCCACTCTGTCTAGGAAGGAGAAAGTGTGCCAGCACAGCAAATGCCTCCCGGACTTTCCCTGCAATTCAGCAAGTGCTTTGCAGCTTGAAATTGGAAGGAAAGCCTCAGATTTAGCAGCCAGAACTTCAGGAGGAGCAGCAGCGAGCACAGCATCGCTTTTGCAGCAGCTCCTTCCATGTGCATGTTTTTGGGAGTGGAAAGGCTTGCAGAGTGTTCAAGTAGCTTTTTCTCTCCGCTGGAAAGCTGCAGGCTCAGTGCCAGTGTTCTGCAGCTTCTTTCTTCACGTTTCAGCAGCTAGCACGCTCTCCGTGTGCAGGAGAAGCGGCTGAGGCTTCCTTGCCGGAGAAGCGGCACCTTCGCCGGCAGAGAGCCTCCGGCCGGCCGCGGTGCGCTCCGGAGCGGGGGCTTGTGCCGAAAGAGGCCGGCAACAGGCGCTTACCTTCGGACAGCTCCGGATGCCCGTCTAATGCGTCTCTTGTCGCCTACACGGCAGGGAAAAGCTTTTCCACTCTGTCTAGGAAGGAGAAAGTGTGCCAGCACAGCAAATGCCTCCCGGACTTTCCCTGCAATTCAGCAAGTGCTTTGCAGCTTGAAATTGGAAGGAAAGCCTCAGATTTAGCAGCCAGAGCTTCAGGAGGAGCAGCAGCGAGCACAGCATCGCTTTTGCAGCAGCTCCTTCCATGTGCATGTTTTTGGGAGTGGAAAGGCTTGCAGAGTGTTCAAGTAGCTTTTTCTCTCCGCTGGAAAGCTGCAGGCTCAGTGCCAGTGTTCTGCAGCTTCTTTCTTCACGTTTCAGCAGCTAGCACGCTCTCCGTGTGCAGGAGAAGCGGCTGAGGCTTCCTTGCCGGAGAAGCGGCACCTTCGCCGGCAGAGAGCCTCCGGCCGGCCGCGGTGCGCTCCGGAGCGGGGGCTTGTGCCGAAAGAGGCCGGGAACAGGCGCTTACCTTCGGACAGCTCCGGATGCCCGTCTAATGCGTCTCTTGTCGCCTACACGGCAGGGAAAAGCTTTTCCACTCTGTCTAGGAAGGAGAAAGTGTGCCAGCACAGCAAATGCCTCCCGGACTTTCCCTGCAATTCAGCAAGTGCTTTGCAGCTTGAAATTGGAAGGAAAGCCTCAGATTTAGCAGCCAGAGCTTCAGGAGGAGCAGCAGCGAGCACAGCATCGCTTTTGCAGCAGCTCCTTCCATGTGCATGTTTTTGGGAGTGGAAAGGCTTGCAGAGTGTTCAAGTAGCTTTTTCTCTCCGCTGGAAAGCTGCAGGCTCAGTGCCAGTGTTCTGCAGCTTCTTTCTTCACGTTTCAGCAGCTAGCACGCTCTCCGTGTGCAGGAGAAGCGGCTGAGGCTTCCTTGCCGGAGAAGCGGCACCTTCGCCGGCAGAGAGCCTCCGGCCGGCCGCGGTGCGCTCCGGAGCGGGGGCTTGTGCCGAAAGAGGCCGGCAACAGGCGCTTACCTTCGGACAGCTCCGGATGCCCGTCTAATGCGTCTCTTGTCGCCTACACGGCAGGGAAAAGCTTTTCCACTCTGTCTAGGAAGGAGAAAGTGTGCCAGCACAGCAAATGCCTCCCGGACTTTCCCTGCAATTCAGCAAGTGCTTTGCAGCTTGAAATTGGAAGGAAAGCCTCAGATTTAGCAGCCAGAGCTTCAGGAGGAGCAGCAGCGAGCACAGCATCGCTTTTGCAGCAGCTCCTTCCATGTGCATGTTTTTGGGAGTGGAAAGGCTTGCAGAGTGTTCAAGTAGCTTTTTCTCTCCGCTGGAAAGCTGCACGCTCAGTGCCAGTGTTCTGCAGCTTCTTTCTTCACGTTTCAGCAGCTAGCACGCTCTCCGTGTGCAGGAGAAGCGGCTGAGGCTTCCTTGCCGGAGAAGCGGCACCTTCGCCGGCAGAGAGCCTCCGGCCGGCCGCGGTGCGCTCCGGAGCGGGGGCTTGTGCCGAAAGAGGCCGGCAACAGGCGCTTACCTTCGGACAGCTCCGGATGCCCGTCTAATGCGTCTCTTGTCGCCTACACGGCAGGGAAAAGCTTTTCCACTCTGTCTAGGAAGGAGAAAGTGTGCCAGCACAGCAAATGCCCCCCGGACTTTCCCTGCAATTCAGCAAGTGCTTTGCAGCTTGAAATTGGAAGGAAAGCCTCAGATTTAGCAGCCAGAGCTTCAGGAGGAGCAGCAGCGAGCACAGCATCGCTTTTGCAGCAGCTCCTTCCATGTGCATGTTTTTGGGAGTGGAAAGGCTTGCAGAGTGTTCAAGTAGCTTTTTCTCTCCGCTGGAAAGCTGCAGGCTCAGTGCCAGTGTTCTGCAGCTTCTTTCTTCACGTTTCAGCAGCTAGCACGCTCTCCGTGTGCAGGAGAAGCGGCTGAGGCTTCCTTGCCGGAGAAGCGGCACCTTCGCCGGCAGAGAGCCTCCGGCCGGCCGCGGTGCGCTCCGGAGCGGGGGCTTGTGCCGAAAGAGGCCGGCAACAGGCGCTTACCTTCGGACAGCTCCGGATGCCCGTCTAATGCGTCTCTTGTCGCCTACACGGCAGGGAAAAGCTTTTCCACTCTGTCTAGGAAGGAGAAAGTGTGCCAGCACAGCAAATGCCTTCCGGACTTTCCCTGCAATTCAGCAAGTGCTTTGCAGCTTGAAATTGGAAGGAAAGCCTCAGATTTAGCAGCCAGAGCTTCAGGAGGAGCAGCAGCGAGCACAGCATCGCTTTTGCAGCAGCTCCTTCCATGTGCATGTTTTTGGGAGTGGAAAGGCTTGCAGAGTGTTCAAGTAGCTTTTTCTCTCCGCTGGAAAGCTGCAGGCTCAGTGCCAGTGTTCTGCAGCTTCTTTCTTCACGTTTCAGCAGCTAGCACGCTCTCCGTGTGCAGGAGAAGCGGCTGAGGCTTCCTTGCCGGAGAAGCGGCACCTTCGCCGGCAGAGAGCCTCCGGCCGGCCGCGGTGCGCTCCGGAGCGGGGGCTTGTGCCGAAAGAGGCCGGGAACAGGCGCTTACCTTCGGACAGCTCCGGATGCCCGTCTAATGCGTCTCTTGTCGCCTACACGGCAGGGAAAAGCTTTTCCACTCTGTCTAGGAAGGAGAAAGTGTGCCAGCACAGCAAATGCCTCCCGGACTTTCCCTGCAATTCAGCAAGTGCTTTGCAGCTTGAAATTGGAAGGAAAGCCTCAGATTTAGCAGCCAGAGCTTCAGGAGGAGCAGCAGCGAGCACAGCATCGCTTTTGCAGCAGCTCCTTCCATGTGCATGTTTTTGGGAGTGGAAAGGCTTGCAGAGTGTTCAAGTAGCTTTTTCTCTCCGCTGGAAAGCTGCAGGCTCAGTGCCAGTGTTCTGCAGCTTCTTTCTTCACGTTTCAGCAGCTAGCACGCTCTCCGTGTGCAGGAGAAGCGGCTGAGGCTTCCTTGCCGGAGAAGCGGCACCTTCGCCGGCAGAGAGCCTCCGGCCGGCCGCGGTGCGCTCCGGAGCGGGGGCTTGTGCCGAAAGAGGCCGGGAACAGGCGCTTACCTTCGGACAGCTCCGGATGCCCGTCTAATGCGTCTCTTGTCGCCTACACGGCAGGGAAAAGCTTTTCCACTCTGTCTAGGAAGGAGAAAGTGTGCCAGCACAGCAAATGCCTCCCGGACTTTCCCTGCAATTCAGCAAGTGCTTTGCAGCTTGAAATTGGAAGGAAAGCCTCAGATTTAGCAGCCAGAGCTTCAGGAGGAGCAGCAGCGAGCACAGCATCGCTTTTGCAGCAGCTCCTTCCATGTGCATGTTTTTGGGAGTGGAAAGGCTTGCAGAGTGTTCAAGTAGCTTTTTCTCTCCGCTGGAAAGCTGCAGGCTCAGTGCCAGTGTTCTGCAGCTTCTTTCTTCACGTTTCAGCAGCTAGCACGCTCTCCGTGTGCAGGAGAAGCGGCTGAGGCTTCCTTGCCGGAGAAGCGGCACCTTCGCCGGCAGAGAGCCTCCGGCCGGCCGCGGTGCGCTCCGGAGCGGGGGCTTGTGCCGAAAGAGGCCGGGAACAGGCGCTTACCTTCGGACAGCTCCGGATGCCCGTCTAATGCGTCTCTTGTCGCCTACACGGCAGGGAAAAGCTTTTCCACTCTGTCTAGGAAGGAGAAAGTGTGCCAGCACAGCAAATGCCTCCCGGACTTTCCCTGCAATTCAGCAAGTGCTTTGCAGCTTGAAATTGGAAGGAAAGCCTCAGATTTAGCAGCCAGAGCTTCAGGAGGAGCAGCAGCGAGCACAGCATCGCTTTTGCAGCAGCTCCTTCCATGTGCATGTTTTTGGGAGTGGAAAGGCTTGCAGAGTGTTCAAGTAGCTTTTTCTCTCCGCTGGAAAGCTGCAGGCTCAGTGCCAGTGTTCTGCAGCTTCTTTCTTCACGTTTCAGCAGCTAGCACGCTCTCCGTGTGCAGGAGAAGCGGCTGAGGCTTCCTTGCCGGAGAAGCGGCACCTTCGCCGGCAGAGAGCCTCCGGCCGGCCGCGGTGCGCTCCGGAGCGGGGGCTTGTGCCGAAAGAGGCCGGGAACAGGCGCTTACCTTCGGACAGCTCCGGATGCCCGTCTAATGCGTCTCTTGTCGCCTACACGGCAGGGAAAAGCTTTTCCACTCTGTCTAGGAAGGAGAAAGTGTGCCAGCACAGCAAATGCCTCCCGGACTTTCCCTGCAATTCAGCAAGTGCTTTGCAGCTTGAAATTGGAAGGAAAGCCTCAGATTTAGCAACCAGAGCTTCAGGAGGAGCAGCAGCGAGCACAGCATCGCTTTTGCAGCAGCTCCTTCCATGTGCATGTTTTTGGGAGTGGAAAGGCTTGCAGAGTGTTCAAGTAGCTTTTTCTCTCCGCTGGAAAGCTGCAGGCTCAGTGCCAGTGTTCTGCAGCTTCTTTCTTCACGTTTCAGCAGCTAGCACGCTCTCCGTGTGCAGGAGAAGCGGCTGAGGCTTCCTTGCCGGAGAAGCGGCACCTTCGCCGGCAGAGAGCCTCCGGCCGGCCGCGGTGCGCTCCGGAGCGGGGGCTTGTGCCGAAAGAGGCCGGGAACAGGCGCTTACCTTCGGACAGCTCCGGATGCCCGTCTAATGCGTCTCTTGTCGCCTACACGGCAGGGAAAAGCTTTTCCACTCTGTCTAGGAAGGAGAAAGTGTGCCAGCACAGCAAATGCCCCCCGGACTTTCCCTGCAATTCAGCAAGTGCTTTGCAGCTTGAAATTGGAAGGAAAGCCTCAGATTTAGCAGCCAGAGCTTCAGGAGGAGCAGCAGCGAGCACAGCATCGCTTTTGCAGCAGCTCCTTCCATGTGCATGTTTTTGGGAGTGGAAAGGCTTGCAGAGTGTTCAAGTAGCTTTTTCTCTCCGCTGGAAAGCTGCAGGCTCAGTGCCAGTGTTCTGCAGCTTCTTTCTTCACGTTTCAGCAGCTAGCACGCTCTCCGTGTGCAGGAGAAGCGGCTGAGGCTTCCTTGCCGGAGAAGCGGCACCTTCGCCGGCAGAGAGCCTCCGGCCGGCCGCGGTGCGCTCCGGAGCGGGGGCTTGTGCCGAAAGAGGCCGGGAACAGGCGCTTACCTTCGGACAGCTCCGGATGCCCGTCTAATGCGTCTCTTGTCGCCTACACGGCAGGGAAAAGCTTTTCCACTCTGTCTAGGAAGGAGAAAGTGTGCCAGCACAGCAAATGCCTCCCGGACTTTCCCTGCAATTCAGCAAGTGCTTTGCAGCTTGAAATTGGAAGGAAAGCCTCATATTTAGCAGCCAGAGCTTCAGGAGGAGCAGCAGCGAGCACAGCATCGCTTTTGCAGCAGCTCCTTCCATGTGCATGTTTTTGGGAGTGGAAAGGCTTGCAGAGTGTTCAAGTAGCTTTTTCTCTCCGCTGGAAAGCTGCAGGCTCAGTGCCAGTGTTCTGCAGCTTCTTTCTTCACGTTTCAGCAGCTAGCACGCTCTCCGTGTGCAGGAGAAGCGGCTGAGGCTTCCTTGCCGGAGAAGCGGCACCTTCGCCGGCAGAGAGCCTCCGGCCGGCCGCGGTGCGCTCCGGAGCGGGGGCTTGTGCCGAAAGAGGCCGGCAACAGGCGCTTACCTTCGGACAGCTCCGGATGCCCGTCTAATGCGTCTCTTGTCGCCTACACGGCAGGGAAAAGCTTTTCCACTCTGTCTAGGAAGGAGAAAGTGTGCCAGCACAGCAAATGCCTCCCGGACTTTCCCTGCAATTCAGCAAGTGCTTTGCAGCTTGAAATTGGAAGGAAAGCCTCAGATTTAGGAGCCAGAGCTTCAGGAGGAGCAGCAGCGAGCACAGCATCGCTTTTGCAGCAGCTCCTTCCATGTGCATGTTTTTGGGAGTGGAAAGGCTTGCAGAGTGTTCAAGTAGCTTTTTCTCTCCGCTGGAAAGCTGCAGGCTCAGTGCCAGTGTTCTGCAGCTTCTTTCTTCACGTTTCAGCAGCTAGCACGCTCTCCGTGTGCAGGAGAAGCGGCTGAGGCTTCCTTGCCGGAGAAGCGGCACCTTCGCCGGCAGAGAGCCTCCGGCCGGCCGCGGTGCGCTCCGGAGCGGGGGCTTGTGCCGAAAGAGGCCGGCAACAGGCGCTTACCTTCGGACAGCTCCGGATGCCCGTCTAATGCGTCTCTTGTCGCCTACACGGCAGGGAAAAGCTTTTCCACTCTGTCTAGGAAGGAGAAAGTGTGCCAGCACAGCAAATGCCTCCCGGACTTTCCCTGCAATTCAGCAAGTGCTTTGCAGCTTGAAATTGGAAGGAAAGCCTCAGATTTAGCAGCCAGAGCTTCAGGAGGAGCAGCAGCGAGCACAGCATCGCTTTTGCAGCAGCTCCTTCCATGTGCATGTTTTTGGGAGTGGAAAGGCTTGCAGAGTGTTCAAGTAGCTTTTTCTCTCCGCTGGAAAGCTGCAGGCTCAGTGCCAGTGTTCTGCAGCTTCTTTCTTCACGTTTCAGCAGCTAGCACGCTCTCCGTGTGCAGGAGAAGCGGCTGAGGCTTCCTTGCCGGAGAAGCGGCACCTTCGCCGGCAGAGAGCCTCCGGCCGGCCGCGGTGCGCTCCGGAGCGGGGGCTTGTGCCGAAAGAGGCCGGGAACAGGCGCTTACCTTCGGACAGCTCCGGATGCCCGTCTAATGCGTCTCTTGTCGCCTACACGGCAGGGAAAAGCTTTTCCACTCTGTCTAGGAAGGAGAAAGTGTGCCAGCACAGCAAATGCCCCCCGGACTTTCCCTGCAATTCAGCAAGTGCTTTGCAGCTTGAAATTGGAAGGAAAGCCTCAGATTTAGCAGCCAGAGCTTCAGGAGGAGCAGCAGCGAGCACAGCATCGCTTTTGCAGCAGCTCCTTCCATGTGCATGTTTTTGGGAGTGGAAAGGCTTGCAGAGTGTTCAAGTAGCTTTTTCTCTCCGCTGGAAAGCTGCAGGCTCAGTGCCAGTGTTCTGCAGCTTCTTTCTTCACGTTTCAGCAGCTAGCACGCTCTCCGTGTGCAGGAGAAGCGGCTGAGGCTTCCTTGCCGGAGAAGCGGCACCTTCGCCGGCAGAGAGCCTCCGGCCGGCCGCGGTGCGCTCCGGAGCGGGGGCTTGTGCCGAAAGAGGCCGGGAACAGGCGCTTACCTTCGGACAGCTCCGGATGCCCGTCTAATGCGTCTCTTGTCGCCTACACGGCAGGGAAAAGCTTTTCCACTCTGTCTAGGAAGGAGAAAGTGTGCCAGCACAGCAAATGCCTCCCGGACTTTCCCTGCAATTCAGCAAGTGCTTTGCAGCTTGAAATTGGAAGGAAAGCCTCAGATTTAGCAGCCAGAGCTTCAGGAGGAGCAGCAGCGAGCACAGCATCGCTTTTGCAGCAGCTCCTTCCATGTGCATGTTTTTGGGAGTGGAAAGGCTTGCAGAGTGTTCAAGTAGCTTTTTCTCTCCGCTGGAAAGCTGCAGGCTCAGTGCCAGTGTTCTGCAGCTTCTTTCTTCACGTTTCAGCAGCTAGCACGCTCTCCGTGTGCAGGAGAAGCGGCTGAGGCTTCCTTGCCGGAGAAGCGGCACCTTCGCCGGCAGAGAGCCTCCGGCCGGCCGCGGTGCGCTCCGGAGCGGGGGCTTGTGCCGAAAGAGGCCGGCAACAGGCGCTTACCTTCGGACAGCTCCGGATGCCCGTCTAATGCGTCTCTTGTCGCCTACACGGCAGGGAAAAGCTTTTCCACTCTGTCTAGGAAGGAGAAAGTGTGCCAGCACAGCAAATGCCTCCCGGACTTTCCCTGCAATTCAGCAAGTGCTTTGCAGCTTGAAATTGGAAGGAAAGCCTCAGATTTAGCAGCCAGAGCTTCAGGAGGAGCAGCAGCGAGCACAGCATCGCTTTTGCAGCAGCTCCTTCCATGTGCATGTTTTTGGGAGTGGAAAGGCTTGCAGAGTGTTCAAGTAGCTTTTTCTCTCCGCTGGAAAGCTGCAGGCTCAGTGCCAGTGTTCTGCAGCTTCTTTCTTCACGTTTCAGCAGCTAGCACGCTCTCCGTGTGCAGGAGAAGCGGCTGAGGCTTCCTTGCCGGAGAAGCGGCACCTTCGCCGGCAGAGAGCCTCCGGCCGGCCGCGGTGCGCTCCGGAGCGGGGGCTTGTGCCGAAAGAGGCCGGGAACAGGCGCTTACCTTCGGACAGCTCCGGATGCCCGTCTAATGCGTCTCTTGTCGCCTACACGGCAGGGAAAAGCTTTTCCACTCTGTCTAGGAAGGAGAAAGTGTGCCAGCACAGCAAATGCCTCCCGGACTTTCCCTGCAATTCAGCAAGTGCTTTGCAGCTTGAAATTGGAAGGAAAGCCTCAGATTTAGCAGCCAGAGCTTCAGGAGGAGCAGCAGCGAGCACAGCATCGCTTTTGCAGCAGCTCCTTCCATGTGCATGTTTTTGGGAGTGGAAAGGCTTGCAGAGTGTTCAAGTAGCTTTTTCTCTCCGCTGGAAAGCTGCAGGCTCAGTGCCAGTGTTCTGCAGCTTCTTTCTTCACGTTTCAGCAGCTAGCACGCTCTCCGTGTGCAGGAGAAGCGGCTGAGGCTTCCTTGCCGGAGAAGCGGCACCTTCGCCGGCAGAGAGCCTCCGGCCGGCCGCGGTGCGCTCCGGAGCGGGGGCTTGTGCCGAAAGAGGCCGGCAACAGGCGCTTACCTTCGGACAGCTCCGGATGCCCGTCTAATGCGTCTCTTGTCGCCTACACGGCAGGGAAAAGCTTTTCCACTCTGTCTAGGAAGGAGAAAGTGTGCCAGCACAGCAAATGCCTCCCGGACTTTCCCTGCAATTCAGCAAGTGCTTTGCAGCTTGAAATTGGAAGGAAAGCCTCAGATTTAGCAGCCAGAGCTTCAGGAGGAGCAGCAGCGAGCACAGCATCGCTTTTGCAGCAGCTCCTTCCATGTGCATGTTTTTGGGAGTGGAAAGGCTTGCAGAGTGTTCAAGTAGCTTTTTCTCTCCGCTGGAAAGCTGCAGGCTCAGTGCCAGTGTTCTGCAGCTTCTTTCTTCACGTTTCAGCAGCTAGCACGCTCTCCGTGTGCAGGAGAAGCGGCTGAGGCTTCCTTGCCGGAGAAGCGGCACCTTCGCCGGCAGAGAGCCTCCGGCCGGCCGCGGTGCGCTCCGGAGCGGGGGCTTGTGCCGAAAGAGGCCGGGAACAGGCGCTTACCTTCGGACAGCTCCGGATGCCCGTCTAATGCGTCTCTTGTCGCCTACACGGCAGGGAAAAGCTTTTCCACTCTGTCTAGGAAGGAGAAAGTGTGCCAGCACAGCAAATGCCCCCCGGACTTTCCCTGCAATTCAGCAAGTGCTTTGCAGCTTGAAATTGGAAGGAAAGCCTCAGATTTAGCAGCCAGAGCTTCAGGAGGAGCAGCAGCGAGCACAGCATCGCTTTTGCAGCAGCTCCTTCCATGTGCATGTTTTTGGGAGTGGAAAGGCTTGCAGAGTGTTCAAGTAGCTTTTTCTCTCCGCTGGAAAGCTGCAGGCTCAGTGCCAGTGTTCTGCAGCTTCTTTCTTCACGTTTCAGCAGCTAGCACGCTCTCCGTGTGCAGGAGAAGCGGCTGAGGCTTCCTTGCCGGAGAAGCGGCACCTTCGCCGGCAGAGAGCCTCCGGCCGGCCGCGGTGCGCTCCGGAGCGGGGGCTTGTGCCGAAAGAGGCCGGGAACAGGCGCTTACCTTCGGACAGCTCCGGATGCCCGTCTAATGCGTCTCTTGTCGCCTACACGGCAGGGAAAAGCTTTTCCACTCTGTCTAGGAAGGAGAAAGTGTGCCAGCACAGCAAATGCCTCCCGGACTTTCCCTGCAATTCAGCAAGTGCTTTGCAGCTTGAAATTGGAAGGAAAGCCTCAGATTTAGCAGCCAGAGCTTCAGGAGGAGCAGCAGCGAGCACAGCATCGCTTTTGCAGCAGCTCCTTCCATGTGCATGTTTTTGGGAGTGGAAAGGCTTGCAGAGTGTTCAAGTAGCTTTTTCTCTCCGCTGGAAAGCTGCAGGCTCAGTGCCAGTGTTCTGCAGCTTCTTTCTTCACGTTTCAGCAGCTAGCACGCTCTCCGTGTGCAGGAGAAGCGGCTGAGGCTTCCTTGCCGGAGAAGCGGCACCTTCGCCGGCAGAGAGCCTCCGGCCGGCCGCGGTGCGCTCCGGAGCGGGGGCTTGTGCCGAAAGAGGCCGGGAACAGGCGCTTACCTTCGGACAGCTCCGGATGCCCGTCTAATGCGTCTCTTGTCGCCTACACGGCAGGGAAAAGCTTTTCCACTCTGTCTAGGAAGGAGAAAGTGTGCCAGCACAGCAAATGCCTCCCGGACTTTCCCTGCAATTCAGCAAGTGCTTTGCAGCTTGAAATTGGAAGGAAAGCCTCAGATTTAGCAGCCAGAGCTTCAGGAGGAGCAGCAGCGAGCACAGCATCGCTTTTGCAGCAGCTCCTTCCATGTGCATGTTTTTGGGAGTGGAAAGGCTTGCAGAGTGTTCAAGTAGCTTTTTCTCTCCGCTGG
This sequence comes from Fringilla coelebs, assembly GCF_963513975.1. NCBI lineage: Eukaryota > Metazoa > Chordata > Aves > Passeriformes > Fringillidae > Fringilla > Fringilla coelebs. The sequence goes on along the minus strand of NW_028167469.1, from coordinate 73,741 downwards.
AAAGCTGCAGGCTCAGTGCCAGTGTTCTGCAGCTTCTTTCTTCACGTTTCAGCAGCTAGCACGCTCTCCGTGTGCAGGAGAAGCGGCTGAGGCTTCCTTGCCGGAGAAGCGGCACCTTCGCCGGCAGAGAGCCTCCGGCCGGCCGCGGTGCGCTCCGGAGCGGGGGCTTGTGCCGAAAGAGGCCGGCAACAGGCGCTTACCTTCGGACAGCTCCGGATGCCCGTCTAATGCGTCTCTTGTCGCCTACACGGCAGGGAAAAGCTTTTCCACTCTGTCTAGGAAGGAGAAAGTGTGCCAGCACAGCAAATGCCCCCCGGACTTTCCCTGCAATTCAGCAAGTGCTTTGCAGCTTGAAATTGGAAGGAAAGCCTCAGATTTAGCAGCCAGAGCTTCAGGAGGAGCAGCAGCGAGCACAGCATCGCTTTTGCAGCAGCTCCTTCCATGTGCATGTTTTTGGGAGTGGAAAGGCTTGCAGAGTGTTCAAGTAGCTTTTTCTCTCCGCTGGAAAGCTGCAGGCTCAGTGCCAGTGTTCTGCAGCTTCTTTCTTCACGTTTCAGCAGCTAGCACGCTCTCCGTGTGCAGGAGAAGCGGCTGAGGCTTCCTTGCCGGAGAAGCGGCACCTTCGCCGGCAGAGAGCCTCCGGCCGGCCGCGGTGCGCTCCGGAGCGGGGGCTTGTGCCGAAAGAGGCCGGCAACAGGCGCTTACCTTCGGACAGCTCCGGATGCCCGTCTAATGCGTCTCTTGTCGCCTACACGGCAGGGAAAAGCTTTTCCACTCTGTCTAGGAAGGAGAAAGTGTGCCAGCACAGCAAATGCCTCCCGGACTTTCCCTGCAATTCAGCAAGTGCTTTGCAGCTTGAAATTGGAAGGAAAGCCTCAGATTCAGCAGCCAGAGCTTCAGGAGGAGCAGCAGCGAGCACAGCATCGCTTTTGCAGCAGCTCCTTCCATGTGCATGTTTTTGGGAGTGGAAAGGCTTGCAGAGTGTTCAAGTAGCTTTTTCTCTCCGCTGGAAAGCTGCAGGCTCAGTGCCAGTGTTCTGCAGCTTCTTTCTTCACGTTTCAGCAGCTAGCACGCTCTCCGTGTGCAGGAGAAGCGGCTGAGGCTTCCTTGCCGGAGAAGCGGCACCTTCGCCGGCAGAGAGCCTCCGGCCGGCCGCGGTGCGCTCCGGAGCGGGGGCTTGTGCCGAAAGAGGCCGGGAACAGGCGCTTACCTTCGGACAGCTCCGGATGCCCGTCTAATGCGTCTCTTGTCGCCTACACGGCAGGGAAAAGCTTTTCCACTCTGTCTAGGAAGGAGAAAGTGTGCCAGCACAGCAAATGCCTCCCGGACTTTCCCTGCAATTCAGCAAGTGCTTTGCAGCTTGAAATTGGAAGGAAAGCCTCAGATTTAGCAGCCAGAGCTTCAGGAGGAGCAGCAGCGAGCACAGCATCGCTTTTGCAGCAGCTCCTTCCATGTGCATGTTTTTGGGAGTGGAAAGGCTTGCAGAGTGTTCAAGTAGCTTTTTCTCTCCGCTGGAAAGCTGCAGGCTCAGTGCCAGTGTTCTGCAGCTTCTTTCTTCACGTTTCAGCAGCTAGCACGCTCTCCGTGTGCAGGAGAAGCGGCTGAGGCTTCCTTGCCGGAGAAGCGGCACCTTCGCCGGCAGAGAGCCTCCGGCCGGCCGCGGTGCGCTCCGGAGCGGGGGCTTGTGCCGAAAGAGGCCGGGAACAGGCGCTTACCTTCGGACAGCTCCGGATGCCCGTCTAATGCGTCTCTTGTCGCCTACACGGCAGGGAAAAGCTTTTCCACTCTGTCTAGGAAGGAGAAAGTGTGCCAGCACAGCAAATGCCTCCCGGACTTTCCCTGCAATTCAGCAAGTGCTTTGCAGCTTGAAATTGGAAGGAAAGCCTCAGATTTAGCAGCCAGAGCTTCAGGAGGAGCAGCAGCGAGCACAGCATCGCTTTTGCAGCAGCTCCTTCCATGTGCATGTTTTTGGGAGTGGAAAGGCTTGCAGAGTGTTCAAGTAGCTTTTTCTCTCCGCTGGAAAGCTGCAGGCTCAGTGCCAGTGTTCTGCAGCTTCTTTCTTCACGTTTCAGCAGCTAGCACGCTCTCCGTGTGCAGGAGAAGCGGCTGAGGCTTCCTTGCCGGAGAAGCGGCACCTTCGCCGGCAGAGAGCCTCCGGCCGGCCGCGGTGCGCTCCGGAGCGGGGGCTTGTGCCGAAAGAGGCCGGCAACAGGCGCTTACCTTCGGACAGCTCCGGATGCCCGTCTAATGCGTCTCTTGTCGCCTACACGGCAGGGAAAAGCTTTTCCACTCTGTCTAGGAAGGAGAAAGTGTGCCAGCACAGCAAATGCCTCCCGGACTTTCCCTGCAATTCAGCAAGTGCTTTGCAGCTTGAAATTGGAAGGAAAGCCTCAGATTTAGCAGCCAGAGCTTCAGGAGGAGCAGCAGCGAGCACAGCATCGCTTTTGCAGCAGCTCCTTCCATGTGCATGTTTTTGGGAGTGGAAAGGCTTGCAGAGTGTTCAAGTAGCTTTTTCTCTCCGCTGGAAAGCTGCAGGCTCAGTGCCAGTGTTCTGCAGCTTCTTTCTTCACGTTTCAGCAGCTAGCACGCTCTCCGTGTGCAGGAGAAGCGGCTGAGGCTTCCTTGCCGGAGAAGCGGCACCTTCGCCGGCAGAGAGCCTCCGGCCGGCCGCGGTGCGCTCCGGAGCGGGGGCTTGTGCCGAAAGAGGCCGGGAACAGGCGCTTACCTTCGGACAGCTCCGGATGCCCGTCTAATGCGTCTCTTGTCGCCTACACGGCAGGGAAAAGCTTTTCCACTCTGTCTAGGAAGGAGAAAGTGTGCCAGCACAGCAAATGCCCCCCGGACTTTCCCTGCAATTCAGCAAGTGCTTTGCAGCTTGAAATTGGAAGGAAAGCCTCAGATTTAGCAGCCAGAGCTTCAGGAGGAGCAGCAGCGAGCACAGCATCGCTTTTGCAGCAGCTCCTTCCATGTGCATGTTTTTGGGAGTGGAAAGGCTTGCAGAGTGTTCAAGTAGCTTTTTCTCTCCGCTGGAAAGCTGCAGGCTCAGTGCCAGTGTTCTGCAGCTTCTTTCTTCACGTTTCAGCAGCTAGCACGCTCTCCGTGTGCAGGAGAAGCGGCTGAGGCTTCCTTGCCGGAGAAGCGGCACCTTCGCCGGCAGAGAGCCTCCGGCCGGCCGCGGTGCGCTCCGGAGCGGGGGCTTGTGCCGAAAGAGGCCGGCAACAGGCGCTTACCTTCGGACAGCTCCGGATGCCCGTCTAATGCGTCTCTTGTCGCCTACACGGCAGGGAAAAGCTTTTCCACTCTGTCTAGGAAGGAGAAAGTGTGCCAGCACAGCAAATGCCTCCCGGACTTTCCCTGCAATTCAGCAAGTGCTTTGCAGCTTGAAATTGGAAGGAAAGCCTCAGATTTAGCAGCCAGAGCTTCAGGAGGAGCAGCAGCGAGCACAGCATCGCTTTTGCAGCAGCTCCTTCCATGTGCATGTTTTTGGGAGTGGAAAGGCTTGCAGAGTGTTCAAGTAGCTTTTTCTCTCCGCTGGAAAGCTGCAGGCTCAGTGCCAGTGTTCTGCAGCTTCTTTCTTCACGTTTCAGCAGCTAGCACGCTCTCCGTGTGCAGGAGAAGCGGCTGAGGCTTCCTTGCCGGAGAAGCGGCACCTTCGCCGGCAGAGAGCCTCCGGCCGGCCGCGGTGCGCTCCGGAGCGGGGGCTTGTGCCGAAAGAGGCCGGCAACAGGCGCTTACCTTCGGACAGCTCCGGATGCCCGTCTAATGCGTCTCTTGTCGCCTACACGGCAGGGAAAAGCTTTTCCACTCTGTCTAGGAAGGAGAAAGTGTGCCAGCACAGCAAATGCCTCCCGGACTTTCCCTGCAATTCAGCAAGTGCTTTGCAGCTTGAAATTGGAAGGAAAGCCTCAGATTTAGCAGCCAGAGCTTCAGGAGGAGCAGCAGCGAGCACAGCATCGCTTTTGCAGCAGCTCCTTCCATGTGCATGTTTTTGGGAGTGGAAAGGCTTGCAGAGTGTTCAAGTAGCTTTTTCTCTCCGCTGGAAAGCTGCAGGCTCAGTGCCAGTGTTCTGCAGCTTCTTTCTTCACGTTTCAGCAGCTAGCACGCTCTCCGTGTGCAGGAGAAGCGGCTGAGGCTTCCTTGCCGGAGAAGCGGCACCTTCGCCGGCAGAGAGCCTCCGGCCGGCCGCGGTGCGCTCCGGAGCGGGGGCTTGTGCCGAAAGAGGCCGGGAACAGGCGCTTACCTTCGGACAGCTCCGGATGCCCGTCTAATGCGTCTCTTGTCGCCTACACGGCAGGGAAAAGCTTTTCCACTCTGTCTAGGAAGGAGAAAGTGTGCCAGCACAGCAAATGCCTCCCGGACTTTCCCTGCAATTCAGCAAGTGCTTTGCAGCTTGAAATTGGAAGGAAAGCCTCAGATTCAGCAGCCAGAGCTTCAGGAGGAGCAGCAGCGAGCACAGCATCGCTTTTGCAGCAGCTCCTTCCATGTGCATGTTTTTGGGAGTGGAAAGGCTTGCAGAGTGTTCAAGTAGCTTTTTCTCTCCGCTGGAAAGCTGCAGGCTCAGTGCCAGTGTTCTGCAGCTTCTTTCTTCACGTTTCAGCAGCTAGCACGCTCTCCGTGTGCAGGAGAAGCGGCTGAGGCTTCCTTGCCGGAGAAGCGGCACCTTCGCCGGCAGAGAGCCTCCGGCCGGCCGCGGTGCGCTCCGGAGCGGGGGCTTGTGCCGAAAGAGGCCGGCAAAAGGCGCTTACCTTCGGACAGCTCCGGATGCCCGTCTAATGCGTCTCTTGTCGCCTACACGGCAGGGAAAAGCTTTTCCACTCTGTCTAGGAAGGAGAAAGTGTGCCAGCACAGCAAATGCCTCCCGGACTTTCCCTGCAATTCAGCAAGTGCTTTGCAGCTTGAAATTGGAAGGAAAGCCTCAGATTTAGCAGCCAGAGCTTCAGGAGGAGCAGCAGCGAGCACAGCATCGCTTTTGCAGCAGCTCCTTCCATGTGCATGTTTTTGGGAGTGGAAAGGCTTGCAGAGTGTTCAAGTAGCTTTTTCTCTCCGCTGGAAAGCTGCAGGCTCAGTGCCAGTGTTCTGCAGCTTCTTTCTTCACGTTTCAGCAGCTAGCACGCTCTCCGTGTGCAGGAGAAGCGGCTGAGGCTTCCTTGCCGGAGAAGCGGCACCTTCGCCGGCAGAGAGCCTCCGGCCGGCCGCGGTGCGCTCCGGAGCGGGGGCTTGTGCCGAAAGAGGCCGGGAACAGGCGCTTACCTTCGGACAGCTCCGGATGCCCGTCTAATGCGTCTCTTGTCGCCTACACGGCAGGGAAAAGCTTTTCCACTCTGTCTAGGAAGGAGAAAGTGTGCCAGCACAGCAAATGCCTCCCGGACTTTCCCTGCAATTCAGCAAGTGCTTTGCAGCTTGAAATTGGAAGGAAAGCCTCAGATTCAGCAGCCAGAGCTTCAGGAGGAGCAGCAGCGAGCACAGCATCGCTTTTGCAGCAGCTCCTTCCATGTGCATGTTTTTGGGAGTGGAAAGGCTTGCAGAGTGTTCAAGTAGCTTTTTCTCTCCGCTGGAAAGCTGCAGGCTCAGTGCCAGTGTTCTGCAGCTTCTTTCTTCACGTTTCAGCAGCTAGCACGCTCTCCGTGTGCAGGAGAAGCGGCTGAGGCTTCCTTGCCGGAGAAGCGGCACCTTCGCCGGCAGAGAGCCTCCGGCCGGCCGCGGTGCGCTCCGGAGCGGGGGCTTGTGCCGAAAGAGGCCGGGAACAGGCGCTTACCTTCGGACAGCTCCGGATGCCCGTCTAATGCGTCTCTTGTCGCCTACACGGCAGGGAAAAGCTTTTCCACTCTGTCTAGGAAGGAGAAAGTGTGCCAGCACAGCAAATGCCTCCCGGACTTTCCCTGCAATTCAGCAAGTGCTTTGCAGCTTGAAATTGGAAGGAAAGCCTCAGATTTAGCAGCCAGAGCTTCAGGAGGAGCAGCAGCGAGCACAGCATCGCTTTTGCAGCAGCTCCTTCCATGTGCATGTTTTTGGGAGTGGAAAGGCTTGCAGAGTGTTCAAGTAGCTTTTTCTCTCCGCTGGAAAGCTGCAGGCTCAGTGCCAGTGTTCTGCAGCTTCTTTCTTCACGTTTCAGCAGCTAGCACGCTCTCCGTGTGCAGGAGAAGCGGCTGAGGCTTCCTTGCCGGAGAAGCGGCACCTTCGCCGGCAGAGAGCCTCCGGCCGGCCGCGGTGCGCTCCGGAGCGGGGGCTTGTGCCGAAAGAGGCCGGCAACAGGCGCTTACCTTCGGACAGCTCCGGATGCCCGTCTAATGCGTCTCTTGTCGCCTACACGGCAGGGAAAAGCTTTTCCACTCTGTCTAGGAAGGAGAAAGTGTGCCAGCACAGCAAATGCCTCCCGGACTTTCCCTGCAATTCAGCAAGTGCTTTGCAGCTTGAAATTGGAAGGAAAGCCTCAGATTTAGCAGCCAGAGCTTCAGGAGGAGCAGCAGCGAGCACAGCATCGCTTTTGCAGCAGCTCCTTCCATGTGCATGTTTTTGGGAGTGGAAAGGCTTGCAGAGTGTTCAAGTAGCTTTTTCTCTCCGCTGGAAAGCTGCAGGCTCAGTGCCAGTGTTCTGCAGCTTCTTTCTTCACGTTTCAGCAGCTAGCACGCTCTCCGTGTGCAGGAGAAGCGGCTGAGGCTTCCTTGCCGGAGAAGCGGCACCTTCGCCGGCAGAGAGCCTCCGGCCGGCCGCGGTGCGCTCCGGAGCGGGGGCTTGTGCCGAAAGAGGCCGGGAACAGGCGCTTACCTTCGGACAGCTCCGGATGCCCGTCTAATGCGTCTCTTGTCGCCTACACGGCAGGGAAAAGCTTTTCCACTCTGTCTAGGAAGGAGAAAGTGTGCCAGCACAGCAAATGCCTCCCGGACTTTCCCTGCAATTCAGCAAGTGCTTTGCAGCTTGAAATTGGAAGGAAAGCCTCAGATTTAGCAGCCAGAGCTTCAGGAGGAGCAGCAGCGAGCACAGCATCGCTTTTGCAGCAGCTCCTTCCATGTGCATGTTTTTGGGAGTGGAAAGGCTTGCAGAGTGTTCAAGTAGCTTTTTCTCTCCGCTGGAAAGTTGCAGGCTCAGTGCCAGTGTTCTGCAGCTTCTTTCTTCACGTTTCAGCAGCTAGCACGCTCTCCGTGTGCAGGAGAAGCGGCTGAGGCTTCCTTGCCGGAGAAGCGGCACCTTCGCCGGCAGAGAGCCTCCGGCCGGCCGCGGTGCGCTCCGGAGCGGGGGCTTGTGCCGAAAGAGGCCGGCAAAAGGCGCTTACCTTCGGACAGCTCCGGATGCCCGTCTAATGCGTCTCTTGTCGCCTACACGGCAGGGAAAAGCTTTTCCACTCTGTCTAGGAAGGAGAAAGTGTGCCAGCACAGCAAATGCCTCCCGGACTTTCCCTGCAATTCAGCAAGTGCTTTGCAGCTTGAAATTGGAAGGAAAGCCTCAGATTTAGCAGCCAGAGCTTCAGGAGGAGCAGCAGCGAGCACAGCATCGCTTTTGCAGCAGCTCCTTCCATGTGCATGTTTTTGGGAGTGGAAAGGCTTGCAGAGTGTTCAAGTAGCTTTTTCTCTCCGCTGGAAAGCTGCAGGCTCAGTGCCAGTGTTCTGCAGCTTCTTTCTTCACGTTTCAGCAGCTAGCACGCTCTCCGTGTGCAGGAGAAGCGGCTGAGGCTTCCTTGCCGGAGAAGCGGCACCTTCGCCGGCAGAGAGCCTCCGGCCGGCCGCGGTGCGCTCCGGAGCGGGGGCTTGTGCCGAAAGAGGCCGGGAACAGGCGCTTACCTTCGGACAGCTCCGGATGCCCGTCTAATGCGTCTCTTGTCGCCTACACGGCAGGGAAAAGCTTTTCCACTCTGTCTAGGAAGGAGAAAGTGTGCCAGCACAGCAAATGCCTCCCGGACTTTCCCTGCAATTCAGCAAGTGCTTTGCAGCTTGAAATTGGAAGGAAAGCCTCAGATTCAGCAGCCAGAGCTTCAGGAGGAGCAGCAGCGAGCACAGCATCGCTTTTGCAGCAGCTCCTTCCATGTGCATGTTTTTGGGAGTGGAAAGGCTTGCAGAGTGTTCAAGTAGCTTTTTCTCTCCGCTGGAAAGCTGCAGGCTCAGTGCCAGTGTTCTGCAGCTTCTTTCTTCACGTTTCAGCAGCTAGCACGCTCTCCGTGTGCAGGAGAAGCGGCTGAGGCTTCCTTGCCGGAGAAGCGGCACCTTCGCCGGCAGAGAGCCTCCGGCCGGCCGCGGTGCGCTCCGGAGCGGGGGCTTGTGCCGAAAGAGGCCGGGAACAGGCGCTTACCTTCGGACAGCTCCGGATGCCCGTCTAATGCGTCTCTTGTCGCCTACACGGCAGGGAAAAGCTTTTCCACTCTGTCTAGGAAGGAGAAAGTGTGCCAGCACAGCAAATGCCTCCCGGACTTTCCCTGCAATTCAGCAAGTGCTTTGCAGCTTGAAATTGGAAGGAAAGCCTCAGATTTAGCAGCCAGAGCTTCAGGAGGAGCAGCAGCGAGCACAGCATCGCTTTTGCAGCAGCTCCTTCCATGTGCATGTTTTTGGGAGTGGAAAGGCTTGCAGAGTGTTCAAGTAGCTTTTTCTCTCCGCTGGAAAGCTGCAGGCTCAGTGCCAGTGTTCTGCAGCTTCTTTCTTCACGTTTCAGCAGCTAGCACGCTCTCCGTGTGCAGGAGAAGCGGCTGAGGCTTCCTTGCCGGAGAAGCGGCACCTTCGCCGGCAGAGAGCCTCCGGCCGGCCGCGGTGCGCTCCGGAGCGGGGGCTTGTGCCGAAAGAGGCCGGCAACAGGCGCTTACCTTCGGACAGCTCCGGATGCCCGTCTAATGCGTCTCTTGTCGCCTACACGGCAGGGAAAAGCTTTTCCACTCTGTCTAGGAAGGAGAAAGTGTGCCAGCACAGCAAATGCCTCCCGGACTTTCCCTGCAATTCAGCAAGTGCTTTGCAGCTTGAAATTGGAAGGAAAGCCTCAGATTTAGCAGCCAGAGCTTCAGGAGGAGCAGCAGCGAGCACAGCATCGCTTTTGCAGCAGCTCCTTCCATGTGCATGTTTTTGGGAGTGGAAAGGCTTGCAGAGTGTTCAAGTAGCTTTTTCTCTCCGCTGGAAAGCTGCAGGCTCAGTGCCAGTGTTCTGCAGCTTCTTTCTTCACGTTTCAGCAGCTAGCACGCTCTCCGTGTGCAGGAGAAGCGGCTGAGGCTTCCTTGCCGGAGAAGCGGCACCTTCGCCGGCAGAGAGCCTCCGGCCGGCCGCGGTGCGCTCCGGAGCGGGGGCTTGTGCCGAAAGAGGCCGGGAACAGGCGCTTACCTTCGGACAGCTCCGGATGCCCGTCTAATGCGTCTCTTGTCGCCTACACGGCAGGGAAAAGCTTTTCCACTCTGTCTAGGAAGGAGAAAGTGTGCCAGCACAGCAAATGCCTCCCGGACTTTCCCTGCAATTCAGCAAGTGCTTTGCAGCTTGAAATTGGAAGGAAAGCCTCAGATTTAGCAGCCAGAGCTTCAGGAGGAGCAGCAGCGAGCACAGCATCGCTTTTGCAGCAGCCTCCTTCCATGTGCATGTTTTTGGGAGTGGAAAGGCTTGCAGAGTGTTCAAGTAGCTTTTTCTCTCCGCTGGAAAGCTGCAGGCTCAGTGCCAGTGTTCTGCAGCTTCTTTCTTCACGTTTCAGCAGCTAGCACGCTCTCCGTGTGCAGGAGAAGCGGCTGAGGCTTCCTTGCCGGAGAAGCGGCACCTTCGCCGGCAGAGAGCCTCCGGCCGGCCGCGGTGCGCTCCGGAGCGGGGGCTTGTGCCGAAAGAGGCCGGCAACAGGCGCTTACCTTCGGACAGCTCCGGATGCCCGTCTAATGCGTCTCTTGTCGCCTACACGGCAGGGAAAAGCTTTTCCACTCTGTCTAGGAAGGAGAAAGTGTGCCAGCACAGCAAATGCCCCCCGGACTTTCCCTGCAATTCAGCAAGTGCTTTGCAGCTTGAAATTGGAAGGAAAGCCTCAGATTTAGCAGCCAGAGCTTCAGGAGGAGCAGCAGCGAGCACAGCATCGCTTTTGCAGCAGCTCCTTCCATGTGCATGTTTTTGGGAGTGGAAAGGCTTGCAGAGTGTTCAAGTAGCTTTTTCTCTCCGCTGGAAAGCTGCAGGCTCAGTGCCAGTGTTCTGCAGCTTCTTTCTTCACGTTTCAGCAGCTAGCACGCTCTCCGTGTGCAGGAGAAGCGGCTGAGGCTTCCTTGCCGGAGAAGCGGCACCTTCGCCGGCAGAGAGCCTCCGGCCGGCCGCGGTGCGCTCCGGAGCGGGGGCTTGTGCCGAAAGAGGCCGGGAACAGGCGCTTACCTTCGGACAGCTCCGGATGCCCGTCTAATGCGTCTCTTGTCGCCTACACGGCAGGGAAAAGCTTTTCCACTCTGTCTAGGAAGGAGAAAGTGTGCCAGCACAGCAAATGCCTCCCGGACTTTCCCTGCAATTCAGCAAGTGCTTTGCAGCTTGAAATTGGAAGGAAAGCCTCAGATTTAGCAGCCAGAGCTTCAGGAGGAGCAGCAGCGAGCACAGCATCGCTTTTGCAGCAGCTCCTTCCATGTGCATGTTTTTGGGAGTGGAAAGGCTTGCAGAGTGTTCAAGTAGCTTTTTCTCTCCGCTGGAAAGCTGCAGGCTCAGTGCCAGTGTTCTGCAGCTTCTTTCTTCACGTTTCAGCAGCTAGCACGCTCTCCGTGTGCAGGAGAAGCGGCTGAGGCTTCCTTGCCGGAGAAGCGGCACCTTCGCCGGCAGAGAGCCTCCGGCCGGCCGCGGTGCGCTCCGGAGCGGGGGCTTGTGCCGAAAGAGGCCGGCAACAGGCGCTTACCTTCGGACAGCTCCGGATGCCCGTCTAATGCGTCTCTTGTCGCCTACACGGCAGGGAAAAGCTTTTCCACTCTGTCTAGGAAGGAGAAAGTGTGCCAGCACAGCAAATGCCTCCCGGACTTTCCCTGCAATTCAGCAAGTGCTTTGCAGCTTGAAATTGGAAGGAAAGCCTCAGATTTAGCAGCCAGAGCTTCAGGAGGAGCAGCAGCGAGCACAGCATCGCTTTTGCAGCAGCTCCTTCCATGTGCATGTTTTTGGGAGTGGAAAGGCTTGCAGAGTGTTCAAGTAGCTTTTTCTCTCCGCTGGAAAGCTGCAGGCTCAGTGCCAGTGTTCTGCAGCTTCTTTCTTCACGTTTCAGCAGCTAGCACGCTCTCCGTGTGCAGGAGAAGCGGCTGAGGCTTCCTTGCCGGAGAAGCGGCACCTTCGCCGGCAGAGAGCCTCCGGCCGGCCGCGGTGCGCTCCGGAGCGGGGGCTTGTGCCGAAAGAGGCCGGCAACAGGCGCTTACCTTCGGACAGCTCCGGATGCCCGTCTAATGCGTCTCTTGTCGCCTACACGGCAGGGAAAAGCTTTTCCACTCTGTCTAGGAAGGAGAAAGTGTGCCAGCACAGCAAATGCCTCCCGGACTTTCCCTGCAATTCAGCAAGTGCTTTGCAGCTTGAAATTGGAAGGAAAGCCTCAGATTTAGCAGCCAGAGCTTCAGGAGGAGCAGCAGCGAGCACAGCATCGCTTTTGCAGCAGCTCCTTCCATGTGCATGTTTTTGGGAGTGGAAAGGCTTGCAGAGTGTTCAAGTAGCTTTTTCTCTCCGCTGGAAAGCTGCACGCTCAGTGCCAGTGTTCTGCAGCTTCTTTCTTCACGTTTCAGCAGCTAGCACGCTCTCCGTGTGCAGGAGAAGCGGCTGAGGCTTCCTTGCCGGAGAAGCGGCACCTTCGCCGGCAGAGAGCCTCCGGCCGGCCGCGGTGCGCTCCGGAGCGGGGGCTTGTGCCGAAAGAGGCCGGCAACAGGCGCTTACCTTCGGACAGCTCCGGATGCCCGTCTAATGCGTCTCTTGTCGCCTACACGGCAGGGAAAAGCTTTTCCACTCTGTCTAGGAAGGAGAAAGTGTGCCAGCACAGCAAATGCCTCCCGGACTTTCCCTGCAATTCAGCAAGTGCTTTGCAGCTTGAAATTGGAAGGAAAGCCTCAGATTTAGCAGCCAGAGCTTCAGGAGGAGCAGCAGCGAGCACAGCATCGCTTTTGCAGCAGCTCCTTCCATGTGCATGTTTTTGGGAGTGGAAAGGCTTGCAGAGTGTTCAAGTAGCTTTTTCTCTCCGCTGGAAAGCTGCAGGCTCAGTGCCAGTGTTCTGCAGCTTCTTTCTTCACGTTTCAGCAGCTAGCACGCTCTCCGTGTGCAGGAGAAGCGGCTGAGGCTTCCTTGCCGGAGAAGCGGCACCTTCGCCGGCAGAGAGCCTCCGGCCGGCCGCGGTGCGCTCCGGAGCGGGGGCTTGTGCCGAAAGAGGCCGGGAACAGGCGCTTACCTTCGGACAGCTCCGGATGCCCGTCTAATGCGTCTCTTGTCGCCTACACGGCAGGGAAAAGCTTTTCCACTCTGTCTAGGAAGGAGAAAGTGTGCCAGCACAGCAAATGCCTCCCGGACTTTCCCTGCAATTCAGCAAGTGCTTTGCAGCTTGAAATTGGAAGGAAAGCCTCAGATTTAGCAGCCAGAGCTTCAGGAGGAGCAGCAGCGAGCACAGCATCGCTTTTGCAGCAGCTCCTTCCATGTGCATGTTTTTGGGAGTGGAAAGGCTTGCAGAGTGTTCAAGTAGCTTTTTCTCTCCGCTGGAAAGCTGCAGGCTCAGTGCCAGTGTTCTGCAGCTTCTTTCTTCACGTTTCAGCAGCTAGCACGCTCTCCGTGTGCAGGAGAAGCGGCTGAGGCTTCCTTGCCGGAGAAGCGGCACCTTCGCCGGCAGAGAGCCTCCGGCCGGCCGCGGTGCGCTCCGGAGCGGGGGCTTGTGCCGAAAGAGGCCGGCAACAGGCGCTTACCTTCGGACAGCTCCGGATGCCCGTCTAATGCGTCTCTTGTCGCCTACACGGCAGGGAAAAGCTTTTCCACTCTGTCTAGGAAGGAGAAAGTGTGCCAGCACAGCAAATGCCCCCGGACTTTCCCTGCAATTCAGCAAGTGCTTTGCAGCTTGAAATTGGAAGGAAAGCCTCAGATTTAGCAGCCAGAGCTTCAGGAGGAGCAGCAGCGAGCACAGCATCGCTTTTGCAGCAGCTCCTTCCATGTGCATGTTTTTGGGAGTGGAAAGGCTTGCAGAGTGTTCAAGTAGCTTTTTCTCTCCGCTGGAAAGCTGCAGGCTCAGTGCCAGTGTTCTGCAGCTTCTTTCTTCACGTTTCAGCAGCTAGCACGCTCTCCGTGTGCAGGAGAAGCGGCTGAGGCTTCCTTGCCGGAGAAGCGGCACCTTCGCCGGCAGAGAGCCTCCGGCCGGCCGCGGTGCGCTCCGGAGCGGGGGCTTGTGCCGAAAGAGGCCGGGAACAGGCGCTTACCTTCGGACAGCTCCGGATGCCCGTCTAATGCGTCTCTTGTCGCCTACACGGCAGGGAAAAGCTTTTCCACTCTGTCTAGGAAGGAGAAAGTGTGCCAGCACAGCAAATGCCTCCCGGACTTTCCCTGCAATTCAGCAAGTGCTTTGCAGCTTGAAATTGGAAGGAAAGCCTCAGATTTAGCAGCCAGAGCTTCAGGAGGAGCAGCAGCGAGCACAGCATCGCTTTTGCAGCAGCTCCTTCCATGTGCATGTTTTTGGGAGTGGAAAGGCTTGCAGAGTGTTCAAGTAGCTTTTTCTCTCCGCTGGAAAGCTGCAGGCTCAGTGCCAGTGTTCTGCAGCTTCTTTCTTCACGTTTCAGCAGCTAGCACGCTCTCCGTGTGCAGGAGAAGCGGCTGAGGCTTCCTTGCCGGAGAAGCGGCACCTTCGCCGGCAGAGAGCCTCCGGCCGGCCGCGGTGCGCTCCGGAGCGGGGGCTTGTGCCGAAAGAGGCCGGCAACAGGCGCTTACCTTCGGACAGCTCCGGATGCCCGTCTAATGCGTCTCTTGTCGCCTACACGGCAGGGAAAAGCTTTTCCACTCTGTCTAGGAAGGAGAAAGTGTGCCAGCACAGCAAATGCCTCCCGGACTTTCCCTGCAATTCAGCAAGTGCTTTGCAGCTTGAAATTGGAAGGAAAGCCTCAGATTTAGCAGCCAGAGCTTCAGGAGGAGCAGCAGCGAGCACAGCATCGCTTTTGCAGCAGCTCCTTCCATGTGCATGTTTTTGGGAGTGGAAAGGCTTGCAGAGTGTTCAAGTAGCTTTTTCTCTCCGCTGGAAAGCTGCAGGCTCAGTGCCAGTGTTCTGCAGCTTCTTTCTTCACGTTTCAGCAGCTAGCACGCTCTCCGTGTGCAGGAGAAGCGGCTGAGGCTTCCTTGCCGGAGAAGCGGCACCTTCGCCGGCAGAGAGCCTCCGGCCGGCCGCGGTGCGCTCCGGAGCGGGGGCTTGTGCCGAAAGAGGCCGGCAACAGGCGCTTACCTTCGGACAGCTCCGGATGCCCGTCTAATGCGTCTCTTGTCGCCTACACGGCAGGGAAAAGCTTTTCCACTCTGTCTAGGAAGGAGAAAGTGTGCCAGCACAGCAAATGCCTCCCGGACTTTCCCTGCAATTCAGCAAGTGCTTTGCAGCTTGAAATTGGAAGGAAAGCCTCAGATTTAGCAGCCAGAGCTTCAGGAGGAGCAGCAGCGAGCACAGCATCGCTTTTGCAGCAGCTCCTTCCATGTGCATGTTTTTGGGAGTGGAAAGGCTTGCAGAGTGTTCAAGTAGCTTTTTCTCTCCGCTGGAAAGCTGCAGGCTCAGTGCCAGTGTTCTGCAGCTTCTTTCTTCACGTTTCAGCAGCTAGCACGCTCTCCGTGTGCAGGAGAAGCGGCTGAGGCTTCCTTGCCGGAGAAGCGGCACCTTCGCCGGCAGAGAGCCTCCGGCCGGCCGCGGTGCGCTCCGGAGCGGGGGCTTGTGCCGAAAGAGGCCGGCAACAGGCGCTTACCTTCGGACAGCTCCGGATGCCCGTCTAATGCGTCTCTTGTCGCCTACACGGCAGGGAAAAGCTTTTCCACTCTGTCTAGGAAGGAGAAAGTGTGCCAGCACAGCAAATGCCTCCCGGACTTTCCCTGCAATTCAGCAAGTGCTTTGCAGCTTGAAATTGGAAGGAAAGCCTCAGATTTAGCAGCCAGAGCTTCAGGAGGAGCAGCAGCGAGCACAGCATCGCTTTTGCAGCAGCTCCTTCCATGTGCATGTTTTTGGGAGTGGAAAGGCTTGCAGAGTGTTCAAGTAGCTTTTTCTCTCCGCTGGAAAGCTGCAGGCTCAGTGCCAGTGTTCTGCAGCTTCTTTCTTCACGTTTCAGCAGCTAGCACGCTCTCCGTGTGCAGGAGAAGCGGCTGAGGCTTCCTTGCCGGAGAAGCGGCACCTTCGCCGGCAGAGAGCCTCCGGCCGGCCGCGGTGCGCTCCGGAGCGGGGGCTTGTGCCGAAAGAGGCCGGGAACAGGCGCTTACCTTCGGACAGCTCCGGATGCCCGTCTAATGCGTCTCTTGTCGCCTACACGGCAGGGAAAAGCTTTTCCACTCTGTCTAGGAAGGAGAAAGTGTGCCAGCACAGCAAATGCCTCCCGGACTTTCCCTGCAATTCAGCAAGTGCTTTGCAGCTTGAAATTGGAAGGAAAGCCTCAGATTCAGCAGCCAGAGCTTCAGGAGGAGCAGCAGCGAGCACAGCATCGCTTTTGCAGCAGCTCCTTCCATGTGCATGTTTTTGGGAGTGGAAAGGCTTGCAGAGTGTTCAAGTAGCTTTTTCTCTCCGCTGGAAAGCTGCAGGCTCAGTGCCAGTGTTCTGCAGCTTCTTTCTTCACGTTTCAGCAGCTAGCACGCTCTCCGTGTGCAGGAGAAGCGGCTGAGGCTTCCTTGCCGGAGAAGCGGCACCTTCGCCGGCAGAGAGCCTCCGGCCGGCCGCGGTGCGCTCCGGAGCGGGGGCTTGTGCCGAAAGAGGCCGGGAACAGGCGCTTACCTTCGGACAGCTCCGGATGCCCGTCTAATGCGTCTCTTGTCGCCTACACGGCAGGGAAAAGCTTTTCCACTCTGTCTAGGAAGGAGAAAGTGTGCCAGCACAGCAAATGCCTCCCGGACTTTCCCTGCAATTCAGCAAGTGCTTTGCAGCTTGAAATTGGAAGGAAAGCCTCAGATTTAGCAGCCAGAGCTTCAGGAGGAGCAGCAGCGAGCACAGCATCGCTTTTGCAGCAGCTCCTTCCATGTGCATGTTTTTGGGAGTGGAAAGGCTTGCAGAGTGTTCAAGTAGCTTTTTCTCTCCGCTGGAAAGCTGCAGGCTCAGTGCCAGTGTTCTGCAGCTTCTTTCTTCACGTTTCAGCAGCTAGCACGCTCTCCGTGTGCAGGAGAAGCGGCTGAGGCTTCCTTGCCGGAGAAGCGGCACCTTCGCCGGCAGAGAGCCTCCGGCCGGCCGCGGTGCGCTCCGGAGCGGGGGCTTGTGCCGAAAGAGGCCGGCAACAGGCGCTTACCTTCGGACAGCTCCGGATGCCCGTCTAATGCGTCTCTTGTCGCCTACACGGCAGGGAAAAGCTTTTCCACTCTGTCTAGGAAGGAGAAAGTGTGCCAGCACAGCAAATGCCTCCCGGACTTTCCCTGCAATTCAGCAAGTGCTTTGCAGCTTGAAATTGGAAGGAAAGCCTCAGATTTAGCAGCCAGAGCTTCAGGAGGAGCAGCAGCGAGCACAGCATCGCTTTTGCAGCAGCTCCTTCCATGTGCATGTTTTTGGGAGTGGAAAGGCTTGCAGAGTGTTCAAGTAGCTTTTTCTCTCCGCTGGAAAGCTGCAGGCTCAGTGCCAGTGTTCTGCAGCTTCTTTCTTCACGTTTCAGCAGCTAGCACGCTCTCCGTGTGCAGGAGAAGCGGCTGAGGCTTCCTTGCCGGAGAAGCGGCACCTTCGCCGGCAGAGAGCCTCCGGCCGGCCGCGGTGCGCTCCGGAGCGGGGGCTTGTGCCGAAAGAGGCCGGGAACAGGCGCTTACCTTCGGACAGCTCCGGATGCCCGTCTAATGCGTCTCTTGTCGCCTACACGGCAGGGAAAAGCTTTTCCACTCTGTCTAGGAAGGAGAAAGTGTGCCAGCACAGCAAATGCCTCCCGGACTTTCCCTGCAATTCAGCAAGTGCTTTGCAGCTTGAAATTGGAAGGAAAGCCTCAGATTTAGCAGCCAGAGCTTCAGGAGGAGCAGCAGCGAGCACAGCATCGCTTTTGCAGCAGCTCCTTCCATGTGCATGTTTTTGGGAGTGGAAAGGCTTGCAGAGTGTTCAAGTAGCTTTTTCTCTCCGCTGGAAAGCTGCAGGCTCAGTGCCAGTGTTCTGCAGCTTCTTTCTTCACGTTTCAGCAGCTAGCACGCTCTCCGTGTGCAGGAGAAGCGGCTGAGGCTTCCTTGCCGGAGAAGCGGCACCTTCGCCGGCAGAGAGCCTCCGGCCGGCCGCGGTGCGCTCCGGAGCGGGGGCTTGTGCCGAAAGAGGCCGGCAACAGGCGCTTACCTTCGGACAGCTCCGGATGCCCGTCTAATGCGTCTCTTGTCGCCTACACGGCAGGGAAAAGCTTTTCCACTCTGTCTAGGAAGGAGAAAGTGTGCCAGCACAGCAAATGCCTCCCGGACTTTCCCTGCAATTCAGCAAGTGCTTTGCAGCTTGAAATTGGAAGGAAAGCCTCAGATTTAGCAGCCAGAGCTTCAGGAGGAGCAGCAGCGAGCACAGCATCGCTTTTGCAGCAGCTCCTTCCATGTGCATGTTTTTGGGAGTGGAAAGGCTTGCAGAGTGTTCAAGTAGCTTTTTCTCTCCGCTGGAAAGCTGCAGGCTCAGTGCCAGTGTTCTGCAGCTTCTTTCTTCACGTTTCAGCAGCTAGCACGCTCTCCGTGTGCAGGAGAAGCGGCTGAGGCTTCCTTGCCGGAGAAGCGGCACCTTCGCCGGCAGAGAGCCTCCGGCCGGCCGCGGTGCGCTCCGGAGCGGGGGCTTGTGCCGAAAGAGGCCGGGAACAGGCGCTTACCTTCGGACAGCTCCGGATGCCCGTCTAATGCGTCTCTTGTCGCCTACACGGCAGGGAAAAGCTTTTCCACTCTGTCTAGGAAGGAGAAAGTGTGCCAGCACAGCAAATGCCTCCCGGACTTTCCCTGCAATTCAGCAAGTGCTTTGCAGCTTGAAATTGGAAGGAAAGCCTCAGATTTAGCAGCCAGAGCTTCAGGAGGAGCAGCAGCGAGCACAGCATCGCTTTTGCAGCAGCTCCTTCCATGTGCATGTTTTTGGGAGTGGAAAGGCTTGCAGAGTGTTCAAGTAGCTTTTTCTCTCCGCTGGAAAGCTGCAGGCTCAGTGCCAGTGTTCTGCAGCTTCTTTCTTCACGTTTCAGCAGCTAGCACGCTCTCCGTGTGCAGGAGAAGCGGCTGAGGCTTCCTTGCCGGAGAAGCGGCACCTTCGCCGGCAGAGAGCCTCCGGCCGGCCGCGGTGCGCTCCGGAGCGGGGGCTTGTGCCGAAAGAGGCCGGCAACAGGCGCTTACCTTCGGACAGCTCCGGATGCCCGTCTAATGCGTCTCTTGTCGCCTACACGGCAGGGAAAAGCTTTTCCACTCTGTCTAGGAAGGAGAAAGTGTGCCAGCACAGCAAATGCCTCCCGGACTTTCCCTGCAATTCAGCAAGTGCTTTGCAGCTTGAAATTGGAAGGAAAGCCTCAGATTTAGCAGCCAGAGCTTCAGGAGGAGCAGCAGCGAGCACAACATCGCTTTTGCAGCAGCTCCTTCCATGTGCATGTTTTTGGGAGTGGAAAGGCTTGCAGAGTGTTCAAGTAGCTTTTTCTCTCCGCTGGAAAGCTGCAGGCTCAGTGCCAGTGTTCTGCAGCTTCTTTCTTCACGTTTCAGCAGCTAGCACGCTCTCCGTGTGCAGGAGAAGCGGCTGAGGCTTCCTTGCCGGAGAAGCGGCACCTTCGCCGGCAGAGAGCCTCCGGCCGGCCGCGGTGCGCTCCGGAGCGGGGGCTTGTGCCGAAAGAGGCCGGGAACAGGCGCTTACCTTCGGACAGCTCCGGATGCCCGTCTAATGCGTCTCTTGTCGCCTACACGGCAGTGAAAAGCTTTTCCACTCTGTCTAGGAAGGAGAAAGTGTGCCAGCACAGCAAATGCCTCCCGGACTTTCCCTGCAATTCAGCAAGTGCTTTGCAGCTTGAAATTGGAAGGAAAGCCTCAGATTTAGCAGCCAGAGCTTCAGGAGGAGCAGCAGCGAGCACAGCATCGCTTTTGCAGCAGCTCCTTCCATGTGCATGTTTTTGGGAGTGGAAAGGCTTGCAGAGTGTTCAAGTAGCTTTTTCTCTCCGCTGGAAAGCTGCAGGCTCAGTGCCAGTGTTCTGCAGCTTCTTTCTTCACGTTTCAGCAGCTAGCACGCTCTCCGTGTGCAGGAGAAGCGGCTGAGGCTTCCTTGCCGGAGAAGCGGCACCTTCGCCGGCAGAGAGCCTCCGGCCGGCCGCGGTGCGCTCCGGAGCGGGGGCTTGTGCCGAAAGAGGCCGGGAACAGGCGCTTACCTTCGGACAGCTCCGGATGCCCGTCTAATGCGTCTCTTGTCGCCTACACGGCAGGGAAAAGCTTTTCCACTCTGTCTAGGAAGGAGAAAGTGTGCCAGCACAGCAAATGCCTCCCGGACTTTCCCTGCAATTCAGCAAGTGCTTTGCAGCTTGAAATTGGAAGGAAAGCCTCAGATTTAGCAGCCAGAGCTTCAGGAGGAGCAGCAGCGAGCACAACATCGCTTTTGCAGCAGCTCCTTCCATGTGCATGTTTTTGGGAGTGGAAAGGCTTGCAGAGTGTTCAAGTAGCTTTTTCTCTCCGCTGGAAAGCTGCAGGCTCAGTGCCAGTGTTCTGCAGCTTCTTTCTTCACGTTTCAGCAGCTAGCACGCTCTCCGTGTGCAGGAGAAGCGGCTGAGGCTTCCTTGCCGGAGAAGCGGCACCTTCGCCGGCAGAGAGCCTCCGGCCGGCCGCGGTGCGCTCCGGAGCGGGGGCTTGTGCCGAAAGAGGCCGGGAACAGGCGCTTACCTTCGGACAGCTCCGGATGCCCGTCTAATGCGTCTCTTGTCGCCTACACGGCAGGGAAAAGCTTTTCCACTCTGTCTAGGAAGGAGAAAGTGTGCCAGCACAGCAAATGCCTCCCGGACTTTCCCTGCAATTCAGCAAGTGCTTTGCAGCTTGAAATTGGAAGGAAAGCCTCAGATTTAGCAGCCAGAGCTTCAGGAGGAGCAGCAGCGAGCACAGCATCGCTTTTGCAGCAGCTCCTTCCATGTGCATGTTTTTGGGAGTGGAAAGGCTTGCAGAGTGTTCAAGTAGCATTTCTCTCCGCTGGAAAGCTGCAGGCTCAGTGCCAGTGTTCTGCAGCTTCTTTCTTCACGTTTCAGCAGCTAGCACGCTCTCCGTGTGCAGGAGAAGCGGCTGAGGCTTCCTTGCCGGAGAAGCGGCACCTTCGCCGGCAGAGAGCCTCCGGCCGGCCGCGGTGCGCTCCGGAGCGGGGGCTTGTGCCGAAAGAGGCCGGGAACAGGCGCTTACCTTCGGACAGCTCCGGATGCCCGTCTAATGCGTCTCTTGTCGCCTACACGGCAGGGAAAAGCTTTTCCACTCTGTCTAGGAAGGAGAAAGTGTGCCAGCACAGCAAATGCCTCCCGGACTTTCCCTGCAATTCAGCAAGTGCTTTGCAGCTTGAAATTGGAAGGAAAGCCTCAGATTTAGCAGCCAGAGCTTCAGGAGGAGCAGCAGCGAGCACAGCATCGCTTTTGCAGCAGCTCCTTCCATGTGCATGTTTTTGGGAGTGGAAAGGCTTGCAGAGTGTTCAAGTAGCTTTTTCTCTCCGCTGGAAAGCTGCAGGCTCAGTGCCAGTGTTCTGCAGCTTCTTTCTTCACGTTTCAGCAGCTAGCACGCTCTCCGTGTGCAGGAGAAGCGGCTGAGGCTTCCTTGCCGGAGAAGCGGCACCTTCGCCGGCAGAGAGCCTCCGGCCGGCCGCGGTGCGCTCCGGAGCGGGGGCTTGTGCCGAAAGAGGCCGGCAACAGGCGCTTACCTTCGGACAGCTCCGGATGCCCGTCTAATGCGTCTCTTGTCGCCTACACGGCAGGGAAAAGCTTTTCCACTCTGTCTAGGAAGGAGAAAGTGTGCCAGCACAGCAAATGCCTCCCGGACTTTCCCTGCAATTCAGCAAGTGCTTTGCAGCTTGAAATTGGAAGGAAAGCCTCAGATTTAGCAGCCAGAGCTTCAGGAGGAGCAGCAGCGAGCACAGCATCGCTTTTGCAGCAGCTCCTTCCATGTGCATGTTTTTGGGAGTGGAAAGGCTTGCAGAGTGTTCAAGTAGCTTTTTCTCTCCGCTGGAAAGCTGCAGGCTCAGTGCCAGTGTTCTGCAGCTTCTTTCTTCACGTTTCAGCAGCTAGCACGCTCTCCGTGTGCAGGAGAAGCGGCTGAGGCTTCCTTGCCGGAGAAGCGGCACCTTCGCCGGCAGAGAGCCTCCGGCCGGCCGCGGTGCGCTCCGGAGCGGGGGCTTGTGCCGAAAGAGGCCGGCAACAGGCGCTTACCTTCGGACAGCTCCGGATGCCCGTCTAATGCGTCTCTTGTCGCCTACACGGCAGGGAAAAGCTTTTCCACTCTGTCTAGGAAGGAGAAAGTGTGCCAGCACAGCAAATGCCTCCCGGACTTTCCCTGCAATTCAGCAAGTGCTTTGCAGCTTGAAATTGGAAGGAAAGCCTCAGATTTAGCAGCCAGAGCTTCAGGAGGATCAGCAGCGAGCACAGCATCGCTTTTGCAGCAGCTCCTTCCATGTGCATGTTTTTGGGAGTGGAAAGGCTTGCAGAGTGTTCAAGTAGCTTTTTCTCTCCGCTGGAAAGCTGCAGGCTCAGTGCCAGTGTTCTGCAGCTTCTTTCTTCACGTTTCAGCAGCTAGCACGCTCTCCGTGTGCAGGAGAAGCGGCTGAGGCTTCCTTGCCGGAGAAGCGGCACCTTCGCCGGCAGAGAGCCTCCGGCCGGCCGCGGTGCGCTCCGGAGCGGGGGCTTGTGCCGAAAGAGGCCGGCAACAGGCGCTTACCTTCGGACAGCTCCGGATGCCCGTCTAATGCGTCTCTTGTCGCCTACACGGCAGGGAAAAGCTTTTCCACTCTGTCTAGGAAGGAGAAAGTGTGCCAGCACAGCAAATGCCCCCCGGACTTTCCCTGCAATTCAGCAAGTGCTTTGCAGCTTGAAATTGGAAGGAAAGCCTCAGATTTAGCAGCCAGAGCTTCAGGAGGAGCAGCAGCGAGCACAGCATCGCTTTTGCAGCAGCTCCTTCCATGTGCATGTTTTTGGGAGTGGAAAGGCTTGCAGAGTGTTCAAGTAGCTTTTTCTCTCCGCTGGAAAGCTGCAGGCTCAGTGCCAGTGTTCTGCAGCTTCTTTCTTCACGTTTCAGCAGCTAGCACGCTCTCCGTGTGCAGGAGAAGCGGCTGAGGCTTCCTTGCCGGAGAAGCGGCACCTTCGCCGGCAGAGAGCCTCCGGCCGGCCGCGGTGCGCTCCGGAGCGGGGGCTTGTGCCGAAAGAGGCCGGGAACAGGCGCTTACCTTCGGACAGCTCCGGATGCCCGTCTAATGCGTCTCTTGTCGCCTACACGGCAGGGAAAAGCTTTTCCACTCTGTCTAGGAAGGAGAAAGTGTGCCAGCACAGCAAATGCCTCCCGGACTTTCCCTGCAATTCAGCAAGTGCTTTGCAGCTTGAAATTGGAAGGAAAGCCTCAGATTTAGCAGCCAGAGCTTCAGGAGGAGCAGCAGCGAGCACAGCATCGCTTTTGCAGCAGCTCCTTCCATGTGCATGTTTTTGGGAGTGGAAAGGCTTGCAGAGTGTTCAAGTAGCTTTTTCTCTCCGCTGGAAAGCTGCACGCTCAGTGCCAGTGTTCTGCAGCTTCTTTCTTCACGTTTCAGCAGCTAGCACGCTCTCCGTGTGCAGGAGAAGCGGCTGAGGCTTCCTTGCCGGAGAAGCGGCACCTTCGCCGGCAGAGAGCCTCCGGCCGGCCGCGGTGCGCTCCGGAGCGGGGGCTTGTGCCGAAAGAGGCCGGCAACAGGCGCTTACCTTCGGACAGCTCCGGATGCCCGTCTAATGCGTCTCTTGTCGCCTACACGGCAGGGAAAAGCTTTTCCACTCTGTCTAGGAAGGAGAAAGTGTGCCAGCACAGCAAATGCCTCCCGGACTTTCCCTGCAATTCAGCAAGTGCTTTGCAGCTTGAAATTGGAAGGAAAGCCTCAGATTTAGCAGCCAGAGCTTCAGGAGGAGCAGCAGCGAGCACAGCATCGCTTTTGCAGCAGCTCCTTCCATGTGCATGTTTTTGGGAGTGGAAAGGCTTGCAGAGTGTTCAAGTAGCTTTTTCTCTCCGCTGGAAAGCTGCAGGCTCAGTGCCAGTGTTCTGCAGCTTCTTTCTTCACGTTTCAGCAGCTAGCACGCTCTCCGTGTGCAGGAGAAGCGGCTGAGGCTTCCTTGCCGGAGAAGCGGCACCTTCGCCGGCAGAGAGCCTCCGGCCGGCCGCGGTGCGCTCCGGAGCGGGGGCTTGTGCCGAAAGAGGCCGGCAACAGGCGCTTACCTTCGGACAGCTCCGGATGCCCGTCTAATGCGTCTCTTGTCGCCTACACGGCAGGGAAAAGCTTTTCCACTCTGTCTAGGAAGGAGAAAGTGTGCCAGCACAGCAAATGCCCCCCGGACTTTCCCTGCAATTCAGCAAGTGCTTTGCAGCTTGAAATTGGAAGGAAAGCCTCAGATTTAGCAGCCAGAGCTTCAGGAGGAGCAGCAGCGAGCACAGCATCGCTTTTGCAGCAGCTCCTTCCATGTGCATGTTTTTGGGAGTGGAAAGGCTTGCAGAGTGTTCAAGTAGCTTTTTCTCTCCGCTGGAAAGCTGCAGGCTCAGTGCCAGTGTTCTGCAGCTTCTTTCTTCACGTTTCAGCAGCTAGCACGCTCTCCGTGTGCAGGAGAAGCGGCTGAGGCTTCCTTGCCGGAGAAGCGGCACCTTCGCCGGCAGAGAGCCTCCGGCCGGCCGCGGTGCGCTCCGGAGCGGGGGCTTGTGCCGAAAGAGGCCGGGAACAGGCGCTTACCTTCGGACAGCTCCGGATGCCCGTCTAATGCGTCTCTTGTCGCCTACACGGCAGGGAAAAGCTTTTCCACTCTGTCTAGGAAGGAGAAAGTGTGCCAGCACAGCAAATGCCTCCCGGACTTTCCCTGCAATTCAGCAAGTGCTTTGCAGCTTGAAATTGGAAGGAAAGCCTCAGATTTAGCAGCCAGAGCTTCAGGAGGAGCAGCAGCGAGCACAGCATCGCTTTTGCAGCAGCTCCTTCCATGTGCATGTTTTTGGGAGTGGAAAGGCTTGCAGAGTGTTCAAGTAGCTTTTTCTCTCCGCTGGAAAGCTGCAGGCTCAGTGCCAGTGTTCTGCAGCTTCTTTCTTCACGTTTCAGCAGCTAGCACGCTCTCCGTGTGCAGGAGAAGCGGCTGAGGCTTCCTTGCCGGAGAAGCGGCACCTTCGCCGGCAGAGAGCCTCCGGCCGGCCGCGGTGCGCTCCGGAGCGGGGGCTTGTGCCGAAAGAGGCCGGCAACAGGCGCTTACCTTCGGACAGCTCCGGATGCCCGTCTAATGCGTCTCTTGTCGCCTACACGGCAGGGAAAAGCTTTTCCACTCTGTCTAGGAAGGAGAAAGTGTGCCAGCACAGCAAATGCCTCCCGGACTTTCCCTGCAATTCAGCAAGTGCTTTGCAGCTTGAAATTGGAAGGAAAGCCTCAGATTTAGCAGCCAGAGCTTCAGGAGGAGCAGCAGCGAGCACAGCATCGCTTTTGCAGCAGCTCCTTCCATGTGCATGTTTTTGGGAGTGGAAAGGCTTGCAGAGTGTTCAAGTAGCTTTTTCTCTCCGCTGGAAAGCTGCAGGCTCAGTGCCAGTGTTCTGCAGCTTCTTTCTTCACGTTTCAGCAGCTAGCACGCTCTCCGTGTGCAGGAGAAGCGGCTGAGGCTTCCTTGCCGGAGAAGCGGCACCTTCGCCGGCAGAGAGCCTCCGGCCGGCCGCGGTGCGCTCCGGAGCGGGGGCTTGTGCCGAAAGAGGCCGGCAACAGGCGCTTACCTTCGGACAGCTCCGGATGCCCGTCTAATGCGTCTCTTGTCGCCTACACGGCAGGGAAAAGCTTTTCCACTCTGTCTAGGAAGGAGAAAGTGTGCCAGCACAGCAAATGCCTCCCGGACTTTCCCTGCAATTCAGCAAGTGCTTTGCAGCTTGAAATTGGAAGGAAAGCCTCAGATTTAGCAGCCAGAGCTTCAGGAGGAGCAGCAGCGAGCACAGCATCGCTTTTGCAGCAGCTCCTTCCATGTGCATGTTTTTGGGAGTGGAAAGGCTTGCAGAGTGTTCAAGTAGCTTTTTCTCTCCGCTGGAAAGCTGCAGGCTCAGTGCCAGTGTTCTGCAGCTTCTTTCTTCACGTTTCAGCAGCTAGCACGCTCTCCGTGTGCAGGAGAAGCGGCTGAGGCTTCCTTGCCGGAGAAGCGGCACCTTCGCCGGCAGAGAGCCTCCGGCCGGCCGCGGTGCGCTCCGGAGCGGGGGCTTGTGCCGAAAGAGGCCGGCAACAGGCGCTTACCTTCGGACAGCTCCGGATGCCCGTCTAATGCGTCTCTTGTCGCCTACACGGCAGGGAAAAGCTTTTCCACTCTGTCTAGGAAGGAGAAAGTGTGCCAGCACAGCAAATGCCTCCCGGACTTTCCCTGCAATTCAGCAAGTGCTTTGCAGCTTGAAATTGGAAGGAAAGCCTCAGATTTAGCAGCCAGAGCTTCAGGAGGAGCAGCAGCGAGCACAGCATCGCTTTTGCAGCAGCTCCTTCCATGTGCATGTTTTTGGCAGTGGAAAGGCTTGCAGAGTGTTCAAGTAGCTTTTTCTCTCCGCTGGAAAGCTGCAGGCTCAGTGCCAGTGTTCTGCAGCTTCTTTCTTCACGTTTCAGCAGCTAGCACGCTCTCCGTGTGCAGGAGAAGCGGCTGAGGCTTCCTTGCCGGAGAAGCGGCACCTTCGCCGGCAGAGAGCCTCCGGCCGGCCGCGGTGCGCTCCGGAGCGGGGGCTTGTGCCGAAAGAGGCCGGGAACAGGCGCTTACCTTCGGACAGCTCCGGATGCCCGTCTAATGCGTCTCTTGTCGCCTACACGGCAGGGAAAAGCTTTTCCACTCTGTCTAGGAAGGAGAAAGTGTGCCAGCACAGCAAATGCCTCCCGGACTTTCCCTGCAATTCAGCAAGTGCTTTGCAGCTTGAAATTGGAAGGAAAGCCTCAGATTCAGCAGCCAGAGCTTCAGGAGGAGCAGCAGCGAGCACAGCATCGCTTTTGCAGCAGCTCCTTCCATGTGCATGTTTTTGGGAGTGGAAAGGCTTGCAGAGTGTTCAAGTAGCTTTTTCTCTCCGCTGGAAAGCTGCAGGCTCAGTGCCAGTGTTCTGCAGCTTCTTTCTTCACGTTTCAGCAGCTAGCACGCTCTCCGTGTGCAGGAGAAGCGGCTGAGGCTTCCTTGCCGGAGAAGCGGCACCTTCGCCGGCAGAGAGCCTCCGGCCGGCCGCGGTGCGCTCCGGAGCGGGGGCTTGTGCCGAAAGAGGCCGGGAACAGGCGCTTACCTTCGGACAGCTCCGGATGCCCGTCTAATGCGTCTCTTGTCGCCTACACGGCAGGGAAAAGCTTTTCCACTCTGTCTAGGAAGGAGAAAGTGTGCCAGCACAGCAAATGCCTCCCGGACTTTCCCTGCAATTCAGCAAGTGCTTTGCAGCTTGAAATTGGAAGGAAAGCCTCAGATTTAGCAGCCAGAGCTTCAGGAGGAGCAGCAGCGAGCACAGCATCGCTTTTGCAGCAGCTCCTTCCATGTGCATGTTTTTGGGAGTGGAAAGGCTTGCAGAGTGTTCAAGTAGCTTTTTCTCTCCGCTGGAAAGCTGCAGGCTCAGTGCCAGTGTTCTGCAGCTTCTTTCTTCACGTTTCAGCAGCTAGCACGCTCTCCGTGTGCAGGAGAAGCGGCTGAGGCTTCCTTGCCGGAGAAGCGGCACCTTCGCCGGCAGAGAGCCTCCGGCCGGCCGCGGGCTCCGGAGCGGGGGCTTGTGCCGAAAGAGGCCGGCAACAGGCGCTTACCTTCGGACAGCTCCGGATGCCCGTCTAATGCGTCTCTTGTCGCCTACACGGCAGGGAAAAGCTTTTCCACTCTGTCTAGGAAGGAGAAAGTGTGCCAGCACAGCAAATGCCTCCCGGACTTTCCCTGCAATTCAGCAAGTGCTTTGCAGCTTGAAATTGGAAGGAAAGCCTCAGATTTAGCAGCCAGAGCTTCAGGAGGAGCAGCAGCGAGCACAGCATCGCTTTTGCAGCAGCTCCTTCCATGTGCATGTTTTTGGGAGTGGAAAGGCTTGCAGAGTGTTCAAGTAGCTTTTTCTCTCCGCTGGAAAGCTGCAGGCTCAGTGCCAGTGTTCTGCAGCTTCTTTCTTCACGTTTCAGCAGCTAGCACGCTCTCCGTGTGCAGGAGAAGCGGCTGAGGCTTCCTTGCCGGAGAAGCGGCACCTTCGCCGGCAGAGAGCCTCCGGCCGGCCGCGGTGCGCTCCGGAGCGGGGGCTTGTGCCGAAAGAGGCCGGCAACAGGCGCTTACCTTCGGACAGCTCCGGATGCCCGTCTAATGCGTCTCTTGTCGCCTACACGGCAGGGAAAAGCTTTTCCACTCTGTCTAGGAAGGAGAAAGTGTGCCAGCACAGCAAATGCCTCCCGGACTTTCCCTGCAATTCAGCAAGTGCTTTGCAGCTTGAAATTGGAAGGAAAGCCTCAGATTTAGCAGCCAGAGCTTCAGGAGGAGCAGCAGCGAGCACAACATCGCTTTTGCAGCAGCTCCTTCCATGTGCATGTTTTTGGGAGTGGAAAGGCTTGCAGAGTGTTCAAGTAGCTTTTTCTCTCCGCTGGAAAGCTGCAGGCTCAGTGCCAGTGTTCTGCAGCTTCTTTCTTCACGTTTCAGCAGCTAGCACGCTCTCCGTGTGCAGGAGAAGCGGCTGAGGCTTCCTTGCCGGAGAAGCGGCACCTTCGCCGGCAGAGAGCCTCCGGCCGGCCGCGGTGCGCTCCGGAGCGGGGGCTTGTGCCGAAAGAGGCCGAGGGAACAGGCGCTTACCTTCGGACAGCTCCGGATGCCCGTCTAATGCGTCTCTTGTCGCCTACACGGCAGGGAAAAGCTTTTCCACTCTGTCTAGGAAGGAGAAAGTGTGCCAGCACAGCAAATGCCTCCCGGACTTTCCCTGCAATTCAGCAAGTGCTTTGCAGCTTGAAATTGGAAGGAAAGCCTCAGATTTAGCAGCCAGAGCTTCAGGAGGAGCAGCAGCGAGCACAGCATCGCTTTTGCAGCAGCTCCTTCCATGTGCATGTTTTTGGGAGTGGAAAGGCTTGCAGAGTGTTCAAGTAGCTTTTTCTCTCCGCTGGAAAGCTGCAGGCTCAGTGCCAGTGTTCTGCAGCTTCTTTCCTTCACGTTTCAGCAGCTAGCACGCTCTCCGTGTGCAGGAGAAGCGGCTGAGGCTTCCTTGCCGGAGAAGCGGCACCTTCGCCGGCAGAGAGCCTCCGGCCGGCCGCGGTGCGCTCCGGAGCGGGGGCTTGTGCCGAAAGAGGCCGGCAACAGGCGCTTACCTTCGGACAGCTCCGGATGCCCGTCTAATGCGTCTCTTGTCGCCTACACGGCAGGGAAAAGCTTTTCCACTCTGTCTAGGAGGAGAAAGTGTGCCAGCACAGCAAATGCCTCCCGGACTTTCCCTGCAATTCAGCAAGTGCTTTGCAGCTTGAAATTGGAAGGAAAGCCTCAGATTTAGCAGCCAGAGCTTCAGGAGGAGCAGCAGCGAGCACAGCATCGCTTTTGCAGCAGCTCCTTCCATGTGCATGTTTTTGGGAGTGGAAAGGCTTGCAGAGTGTTCAAGTAGCTTTTTCTCTCCGCTGGAAAGCTGCAGGCTCAGTGCCAGTGTTCTGCAGCTTCTTTCTTCACGTTTCAGCAGCTAGCACGCTCTCCGTGTGCAGGAGAAGCGGCTGAGGCTTCCTTGCCGGAGAAGCGGCACCTTCGCCGGCAGAGAGCCTCCGGCCGGCCGCGGTGCGCTCCGGAGCGGGGGCTTGTGCCGAAAGAGGCCGGGAACAGGCGCTTACCTTCGGACAGCTCCGGATGCCCGTCTAATGCGTCTCTTGTCGCCTACACGGCAGGGAAAAGCTTTTCCACTCTGTCTAGGAAGGAGAAAGTGTGCCAGCACAGCAAATGCCTCCCGGACTTTCCCTGCAATTCAGCAAGTGCTTTGCAGCTTGAAATTGGAAGGAAAGCCTCAGATTTAGCAGCCAGAGCTTCAGGAGGAGCAGCAGCGAGCACAGCATCGCTTTTGCAGCAGCTCCTTCCATGTGCATGTTTTTGGGAGTGGAAAGGCTTGCAGAGTGTTCAAGTAGCTTTTTCTCTCCGCTGGAAAGCTGCAGGCTCAGTGCCAGTGTTCTGCAGCTTCTTTCTTCACGTTTCAGCAGCTAGCACGCTCTCCGTGTGCAGGAGAAGCGGCTGAGGCTTCCTTGCCGGAGAAGCGGCACCTTCGCCGGCAGAGAGCCTCCGGCCGGCCGCGGTGCGCTCCGGAGCGGGGGCTTGTGCCGAAAGAGGCCGGCAACAGGCGCTTACCTTCGGACAGCTCCGGATGCCCGTCTAATGCGTCTCTTGTCGCCTACACGGCAGGGAAAAGCTTTTCCACTCTGTCTAGGAAGGAGAAAGTGTGCCAGCACAGCAAATGCCTTCCGGACTTTCCCTGCAATTCAGCAAGTGCTTTGCAGCTTGAAATTGGAAGGAAAGCCTCAGATTTAGCAGCCAGAGCTTCAGGAGGAGCAGCAGCGAGCACAGCATCGCTTTTGCAGCAGCTCCTTCCATGTGCATGTTTTTGGGAGTGGAAAGGCTTGCAGAGTGTTCAAGTAGCTTTTTCTCTCCGCTGGAAAGCTGCAGGCTCAGTGCCAGTGTTCTGCAGCTTCTTTCTTCACGTTTCAGCAGCTAGCACGCTCTCCCGTGTGCAGGAGAAGCGGCTGAGGCTTCCTTGCCGGAGAAGCGGCACCTTCGCCGGCAGAGAGCCTCCGGCCGGCCGCGGTGCGCTCCGGAGCGGGGGCTTGTGCCGAAAGAGGCCGGGAACAGGCGCTTACCTTCGGACAGCTCCGGATGCCCGTCTAATGCGTCTCTTGTCGCCTACACGGCAGGGAAAAGCTTTTCCACTCTGTCTAGGAAGGAGAAAGTGTGCCAGCACAGCAAATGCCTCCCGGACTTTCCCTGCAATTCAGCAAGTGCTTTGCAGCTTGAAATTGGAAGGAAAGCCTCAGATTTAGCAGCCAGAGCTTCAGGAGGAGCAGCAGCGAGCACAGCATCGCTTTTGCAGCAGCTCCTTCCATGTGCATGTTTTTGGGAGTGGAAAGGCTTGCAGAGTGTTCAAGTAGCTTTTTCTCTCCGCTGGAAAGCTGCAGGCTCAGTGCCAGTGTTCTGCAGCTTCTTTCTTCACGTTTCAGCAGCTAGCACGCTCTCCGTGTGCAGGAGAAGCGGCTGAGGCTTCCTTGCCGGAGAAGCGGCACCTTCGCCGGCAGAGAGCCTCCGGCCGGCAGAGAGCCTCCGGCCGGCCGCGGTGCGCTCCGGAGCGGGGGCTTGTGCCGAAAGAGGCCGGGAACAGGCGCTTACCTTCGGACAGCTCCGGATGCCCGTCTAATGCGTCTCTTGTCGCCTACACGGCAGGGAAAAGCTTTTCCACTCTGTCTAGGAAGGAGAAAGTGTGCCAGCACAGCAAATGCCCCCCGGACTTTCCCTGCAATTCAGCAAGTGCTTTGCAGCTTGAAATTGGAAGGAAAGCCTCAGATTCAGCAGCCAGAGCTTCAGGAGGAGCAGCAGCGAGCACAGCATCGCTTTTGCAGCAGCTCCTTCCATGTGCATGTTTTTGGGAGTGGAAAGGCTTGCAGAGTGTTCAAGTAGCTTTTTCTCTCCGCTGGAAAGCTGCAGGCTCAGTGCCAGTGTTCTGCAGCTTCTTTCTTCACGTTTCAGCAGCTAGCACGCTCTCCGTGTGCAGGAGAAGCGGCTGAGGCTTCCTTGCCGGAGAAGCGGCACCTTCGCCGCAGAGAGCCTCCGGCCGGCCGCGGTGCGCTCCGGAGCGGGGGCTTGTGCCGAAAGAGGCCGGCAACAGGCGCTTACCTTCGGACAGCTCCGGATGCCCGTCTAATGCGTCTCTTGTCGCCTACACGGCAGGGAAAAGCTTTTCCACTCTGTCTAGGAAGGAGAAAGTGTGCCAGCACAGCAAATGCCTCCCGGACTTTCCCTGCAATTCAGCAAGTGCTTTGCAGCTTGAAATTGGAAGGAAAGCCTCAGATTTAGCAGCCAGAGCTTCAGGAGGAGCAGCAGCGAGCACAGCATCGCTTTTGCAGCAGCTCCTTCCATGTGCATGTTTTTGGGAGTGGAAAGGCTTGCAGAGTGTTCAAGTAGCTTTTTCTCTCCGCTGGAAAGCTGCAGGCTCAGTGCCAGTGTTCTGCAGCTTCTTTCTTCACGTTTCAGCAGCTAGCACGCTCTCCGTGTGCAGGAGAAGCGGCTGAGGCTTCCTTGCCGGAGAAGCGGCACCTTCGCCGGCAGAGAGCCTCCGGCCGGCCGCGGTGCGCTCCGGAGCGGGGGCTTGTGCCGAAAGAGGCCGGCAACAGGCGCTTACCTTCGGACAGCTCCGGATGCCCGTCTAATGCGTCTCTTGTCGCCTACACGGCAGGGAAAAGCTTTTCCACTCTGTCTAGGAAGGAGAAAGTGTGCCAGCACAGCAAATGCCTCCCGGACTTTCCCTGCAATTCAGCAAGTGCTTTGCAGCTTGAAATTGGAAGGAAAGCCTCAGATTTAGCAGCCAGAGCTTCAGGAGGAGCAGCAGCGAGCACAGCATCGCTTTTGCAGCAGCTCCTTCCATGTGCATGTTTTTGGGAGTGGAAAGGCTTGCAGAGTGTTCAAGTAGCTTTTTCTCTCCGCTGGAAAGCTGCAGGCTCAGTGCCAGTGTTCTGCAGCTTCTTTCTTCACGTTTCAGCAGCTAGCACGCTCTCCGTGTGCAGGAGAAGCGGCTGAGGCTTCCTTGCCGGAGAAGCGGCACCTTCGCCGGCAGAGAGCCTCCGGCCGGCCGCGGTGCGCTCCGGAGCGGGGGCTTGTGCCGAAAGAGGCCGGCAACAGGCGCTTACCTTCGGACAGCTCCGGATGCCCGTCTAATGCGTCTCTTGTCGCCTACACGGCAGGGAAAAGCTTTTCCACTCTGTCTAGGAAGGAGAAAGTGTGCCAGCACAGCAAATGCCTCCCGGACTTTCCCTGCAATTCAGCAAGTGCTTTGCAGCTTGAAATTGGAAGGAAAGCCTCAGATTTAGCAGCCAGAGCTTCAGGAGGAGCAGCAGCGAGCACAGCATCGCTTTTGCAGCAGCTCCTTCCATGTGCATGTTTTTGGGAGTGGAAAGGCTTGCAGAGTGTTCAAGTAGCTTTTTCTCTCCGCTGGAAAGCTGCAGGCTCAGTGCCAGTGTTCTGCAGCTTCTTTCTTCACGTTTCAGCAGCTAGCACGCTCTCCGTGTGCAGGAGAAGCGGCTGAGGCTTCCTTGCCGGAGAAGCGGCACCTTCGCCGGCAGAGAGCCTCCGGCCGGCCGCGGTGCGCTCCGGAGCGGGGGCTTGTGCCGAAAGAGGCCGGCAACAGGCGCTTACCTTCGGACAGCTCCGGATGCCCGTCTAATGCGTCTCTTGTCGCCTACACGGCAGGGAAAAGCTTTTCCACTCTGTCTAGGAAGGAGAAAGTGTGCCAGCACAGCAAATGCCTCCCGGACTTTCCCTGCAATTCAGCAAGTGCTTTGCAGCTTGAAATTGGAAGGAAAGCCTCAGATTTAGCAGCCAGAGCTTCAGGAGGAGCAGCAGCGAGCACAGCATCGCTTTTGCAGCAGCTCCTTCCATGTGCATGTTTTTGGGAGTGGAAAGGCTTGCAGAGTGTTCAAGTAGCTTTTTCTCTCCGCTGGAAAGCTGCAGGCTCAGTGCCAGTGTTCTGCAGCTTCTTTCTTCACGTTTCAGCAGCTAGCACGCTCTCCGTGTGCAGGAGAAGCGGCTGAGGCTTCCTTGCCGGAGAAGCGGCACCTTCGCCGGCAGAGAGCCTCCGGCCGGCAGAGAGCCTCCGGCCGGCCGCGGTGCGCTCCGGAGCGGGGGCTTGTGCCGAAAGAGGCCGGGAACAGGCGCTTACCTTCGGACAGCTCCGGATGCCCGTCTAATGCGTCTCTTGTCGCCTACACGGCAGGGAAAAGCTTTTCCACTCTGTCTAGGAAGGAGAAAGTGTGCCAGCACAGCAAATGCCCCCCGGACTTTCCCTGCAATTCAGCAAGTGCTTTGCAGCTTGAAATTGGAAGGAAAGCCTCAGATTCAGCAGCCAGAGCTTCAGGAGGAGCAGCAGCGAGCACAGCATCGCTTTTGCAGCAGCTCCTTCCATGTGCATGTTTTTGGGAGTGGAAAGGCTTGCAGAGTGTTCAAGTAGCTTTTTCTCTCCGCTGGAAAGCTGCAGGCTCAGTGCCAGTGTTCTGCAGCTTCTTTCTTCACGTTTCAGCAGCTAGCACGCTCTCCGTGTGCAGGAGAAGCGGCTGAGGCTTCCTTGCCGGAGAAGCGGCACCTTCGCCGGCAGAGAGCCTCCGGCCGGCCGCGGTGCGCTCCGGAGCGGGGGCTTGTGCCGAAAGAGGCCGGCAACAGGCGCTTACCTTCGGACAGCTCCGGATGCCCGTCTAATGCGTCTCTTGTCGCCTACACGGCAGGGAAAAGCTTTTCCACTCTGTCTAGGAAGGAGAAAGTGTGCCAGCACAGCAAATGCCTCCCGGACTTTCCCTGCAATTCAGCAAGTGCTTTGCAGCTTGAAATTGGAAGGAAAGCCTCAGATTTAGCAGCCAGAGCTTCAGGAGGAGCAGCAGCGAGCACAGCATCGCTTTTGCAGCAGCTCCTTCCATGTGCATGTTTTTGGGAGTGGAAAGGCTTGCAGAGTGTTCAAGTAGCTTTTTCTCTCCGCTGGAAAGCTGCAGGCTCAGTGCCAGTGTTCTGCAGCTTCTTTCTTCACGTTTCAGCAGCTAGCACGCTCTCCGTGTGCAGGAGAAGCGGCTGAGGCTTCCTTGCCGGAGAAGCGGCACCTTCGCCGGCAGAGAGCCTCCGGCCGGCCGCGGTGCGCTCCGGAGCGGGGGCTTGTGCCGAAAGAGGCCGGCAACAGGCGCTTACCTTCGGACAGCTCCGGATGCCCGTCTAATGCGTCTCTTGTCGCCTACACGGCAGGGAAAAGCTTTTCCACTCTGTCTAGGAAGGAGAAAGTGTGCCAGCACAGCAAATGCCTCCCGGACTTTCCCTGCAATTCAGCAAGTGCTTTGCAGCTTGAAATTGGAAGGAAAGCCTCAGATTTAGCAGCCAGAGCTTCAGGAGGAGCAGCAGCGAGCACAGCATCGCTTTTGCAGCAGCTCCTTCCATGTGCATGTTTTTGGGAGTGGAAAGGCTTGCAGAGTGTTCAAGTAGCTTTTTCTCTCCGCTGGAAAGCTGCAGGCTCAGTGCCAGTGTTCTGCAGCTTCTTTCTTCACGTTTCAGCAGCTAGCACGCTCTCCGTGTGCAGGAGAAGCGGCTGAGGCTTCCTTGCCGGAGAAGCGGCACCTTCGCCGGCAGAGAGCCTCCGGCCGGCCGCGGTGCGCTCCGGAGCGGGGGCTTGTGCCGAAAGAGGCCGGCAACAGG
This sequence comes from Fringilla coelebs, assembly GCF_963513975.1. NCBI lineage: Eukaryota > Metazoa > Chordata > Aves > Passeriformes > Fringillidae > Fringilla > Fringilla coelebs. The sequence goes on along the minus strand of NW_028167469.1, from coordinate 39,174 downwards.
CGCTTACCTTCGGACAGCTCCGGATGCCCGTCTAATGCGTCTCTTGTCGCCTACACGGCAGGGAAAAGCTTTTCCACTCTGTCTAGGAAGGAGAAAGTGTGCCAGCACAGCAAATGCCTCCCGGACTTTCCCTGCAATTCAGCAAGTGCTTTGCAGCTTGAAATTGGAAGGAAAGCCTCAGATTTAGCAGCCAGAGCTTCAGGAGGAGCAGCAGCGAGCACAGCATCGCTTTTGCAGCAGCTCCTTCCATGTGCATGTTTTTGGGAGTGGAAAGGCTTGCAGAGTGTTCAAGTAGCTTTTTCTCTCCGCTGGAAAGCTGCAGGCTCAGTGCCAGTGTTCTGCAGCTTCTTTCTTCACGTTTCAGCAGCTAGCACGCTCTCCGTGTGCAGGAGAAGCGGCTGAGGCTTCCTTGCCGGAGAAGCGGCACCTTCGCCGGCAGAGAGCCTCCGGCCGGCCGCGGTGCGCTCCGGAGCGGGGGCTTGTGCCGAAAGAGGCCGGCAACAGGCGCTTACCTTCGGACAGCTCCGGATGCCCGTCTAATGCGTCTCTTGTCGCCTACACGGCAGGGAAAAGCTTTTCCACTCTGTCTAGGAAGGAGAAAGTGTGCCAGCACAGCAAATGCCTCCCGGACTTTCCCTGCAATTCAGCAAGTGCTTTGCAGCTTGAAATTGGAAGGAAAGCCTCAGATTTAGCAGCCAGAGCTTCAGGAGGAGCAGCAGCGAGCACAGCATCGCTTTTGCAGCAGCTCCTTCCATGTGCATGTTTTTGGGAGTGGAAAGGCTTGCAGAGTGTTCAAGTAGCTTTTTCTCTCCGCTGGAAAGCTGCACGCTCAGTGCCAGTGTTCTGCAGCTTCTTTCTTCACGTTTCAGCAGCTAGCACGCTCTCCGTGTGCAGGAGAAGCGGCTGAGGCTTCCTTGCCGGAGAAGCGGCACCTTCGCCGGCAGAGAGCCTCCGGCCGGCCGCGGTGCGCTCCGGAGCGGGGGCTTGTGCCGAAAGAGGCCGGGAACAGGCGCTTACCTTCGGACAGCTCCGGATGCCCGTCTAATGCGTCTCTTGTCGCCTACACGGCAGGGAAAAGCTTTTCCACTCTGTCTAGGAAGGAGAAAGTGTGCCAGCACAGCAAATGCCTCCCGGACTTTCCCTGCAATTCAGCAAGTGCTTTGCAGCTTGAAATTGGAAGGAAAGCCTCAGATTTAGCAGCCAGAGCTTCAGGAGGAGCAGCAGCGAGCACAGCATCGCTTTTGCAGCAGCTCCTTCCATGTGCATGTTTTTGGGAGTGGAAAGGCTTGCAGAGTGTTCAAGTAGCTTTTTCTCTCCGCTGGAAAGCTGCAGGCTCAGTGCCAGTGTTCTGCAGCTTCTTTCTTCACGTTTCAGCAGCTAGCACGCTCTCCGTGTGCAGGAGAAGCGGCTGAGGCTTCCTTGCCGGAGAAGCGGCACCTTCGCCGGCAGAGAGCCTCCGGCCGGCCGCGGTGCGCTCCGGAGCGGGGGCTTGTGCCGAAAGAGGCCGGGAACAGGCGCTTACCTTCGGACAGCTCCGGATGCCCGTCTAATGCGTCTCTTGTCGCCTACACGGCAGGGAAAAGCTTTTCCACTCTGTCTAGGAAGGAGAAAGTGTGCCAGCACAGCAAATGCCTCCCGGACTTTCCCTGCAATTCAGCAAGTGCTTTGCAGCTTGAAATTGGAAGGAAAGCCTCAGATTTAGCAGCCAGAGCTTCAGGAGGAGCAGCAGCGAGCACAGCATCGCTTTTGCAGCAGCTCCTTCCATGTGCATGTTTTTGGGAGTGGAAAGGCTTGCAGAGTGTTCAAGTAGCTTTTTCTCTCCGCTGGAAAGCTGCAGGCTCAGTGCCAGTGTTCTGCAGCTTCTTTCTTCACGTTTCAGCAGCTAGCACGCTCTCCGTGTGCAGGAGAAGCGGCTGAGGCTTCCTTGCCGGAGAAGCGGCACCTTCGCCGGCAGAGAGCCTCCGGCCGGCCGCGGTGCGCTCCGGAGCGGGGGCTTGTGCCGAAAGAGGCCGGCAACAGGCGCTTACCTTCGGACAGCTCCGGATGCCCGTCTAATGCGTCTCTTGTCGCCTACACGGCAGGGAAAAGCTTTTCCACTCTGTCTAGGAAGGAGAAAGTGTGCCAGCACAGCAAATGCCTCCCGGACTTTCCCTGCAATTCAGCAAGTGCTTTGCAGCTTGAAATTGGAAGGAAAGCCTCAGATTCAGCAGCCAGAGCTTCAGGAGGAGCAGCAGCGAGCACAGCATCGCTTTTGCAGCAGCTCCTTCCATGTGCATGTTTTTGGGAGTGGAAAGGCTTGCAGAGTGTTCAAGTAGCTTTTTCTCTCCGCTGGAAAGCTGCAGGCTCAGTGCCAGTGTTCTGCAGCTTCTTTCTTCACGTTTCAGCAGCTAGCACGCTCTCCGTGTGCAGGAGAAGCGGCTGAGGCTTCCTTGCCGGAGAAGCGGCACCTTCGCCGGCAGAGAGCCTCCGGCCGGCCGCGGTGCGCTCCGGAGCGGGGGCTTGTGCCGAAAGAGGCCGGGAACAGGCGCTTACCTTCGGACAGCTCCGGATGCCCGTCTAATGCGTCTCTTGTCGCCTACACGGCAGGGAAAAGCTTTTCCACTCTGTCTAGGAAGGAGAAAGTGTGCCAGCACAGCAAATGCCTTCCGGACTTTCCCTGCAATTCAGCAAGTGCTTTGCAGCTTGAAATTGGAAGGAAAGCCTCAGATTTAGCAGCCAGAGCTTCAGGAGGAGCAGCAGCGAGCACAGCATCGCTTTTGCAGCAGCTCCTTCCATGTGCATGTTTTTGGGAGTGGAAAGGCTTGCAGAGTGTTCAAGTAGCTTTTTCTCTCCGCTGGAAAGCTGCAGGCTCAGTGCCAGTGTTCTGCAGCTTCTTTCTTCACGTTTCAGCAGCTAGCACGCTCTCCGTGTGCAGGAGAAGCGGCTGAGGCTTCCTTGCCGGAGAAGCGGCACCTTCGCCGGCAGAGAGCCTCCGGCCGGCCGCGGTGCGCTCCGGAGCGGGGGCTTGTGCCGAAAGAGGCCGGCAACAGGCGCTTACCTTCGGACAGCTCCGGATGCCCGTCTAATGCGTCTCTTGTCGCCTACACGGCAGGGAAAAGCTTTTCCACTCTGTCTAGGAAGGAGAAAGTGTGCCAGCACAGCAAATGCCTCCCGGACTTTCCCTGCAATTCAGCAAGTGCTTTGCAGCTTGAAATTGGAAGGAAAGCCTCAGATTTAGCAGCCAGAGCTTCAGGAGGAGCAGCAGCGAGCACAGCATCGCTTTTGCAGCAGCTCCTTCCATGTGCATGTTTTTGGGAGTGGAAAGGCTTGCAGAGTGTTCAAGTAGCTTTTTCTCTCCGCTGGAAAGCTGCAGGCTCAGTGCCAGTGTTCTGCAGCTTCTTTCTTCACGTTTCAGCAGCTAGCACGCTCTCCGTGTGCAGGAGAAGCGGCTGAGGCTTCCTTGCCGGAGAAGCGGCACCTTCGCCGGCAGAGAGCCTCCGGCCGGCCGCGGTGCGCTCCGGAGCGGGGGCTTGTGCCGAAAGAGGCCGGGAACAGGCGCTTACCTTCGGACAGCTCCGGATGCCCGTCTAATGCGTCTCTTGTCGCCTACACGGCAGGGAAAAGCTTTTCCACTCTGTCTAGGAAGGAGAAAGTGTGCCAGCACAGCAAATGCCTCCCGGACTTTCCCTGCAATTCAGCAAGTGCTTTGCAGCTTGAAATTGGAAGGAAAGCCTCAGATTCAGCAGCCAGAGCTTCAGGAGGAGCAGCAGCGAGCACAGCATCGCTTTTGCAGCAGCTCCTTCCATGTGCATGTTTTTGGGAGTGGAAAGGCTTGCAGAGTGTTCAAGTAGCTTTTTCTCTCCGCTGGAAAGCTGCAGGCTCAGTGCCAGTGTTCTGCAGCTTCTTTCTTCACGTTTCAGCAGCTAGCACGCTCTCCGTGTGCAGGAGAAGCGGCTGAGGCTTCCTTGCCGGAGAAGCGGCACCTTCGCCGGCAGAGAGCCTCCGGCCGGCCGCGGTGCGCTCCGGAGCGGGGGCTTGTGCCGAAAGAGGCCGGGAACAGGCGCTTACCTTCGGACAGCTCCGGATGCCCGTCTAATGCGTCTCTTGTCGCCTACACGGCAGGGAAAAGCTTTTCCACTCTGTCTAGGAAGGAGAAAGTGTGCCAGCACAGCAAATGCCTCCCGGACTTTCCCTGCAATTCAGCAAGTGCTTTGCAGCTTGAAATTGGAAGGAAAGCCTCAGATTTAGCAGCCAGAGCTTCAGGAGGAGCAGCAGCGAGCACAGCATCGCTTTTGCAGCAGCTCCTTCCATGTGCATGTTTTTGGGAGTGGAAAGGCTTGCAGAGTGTTCAAGTAGCTTTTTCTCTCCGCTGGAAAGCTGCAGGCTCAGTGCCAGTGTTCTGCAGCTTCTTTCTTCACGTTTCAGCAGCTAGCACGCTCTCCGTGTGCAGGAGAAGCGGCTGAGGCTTCCTTGCCGGAGAAGCGGCACCTTCGCCGGCAGAGAGCCTCCGGCCGGCCGCGGTGCGCTCCGGAGCGGGGGCTTGTGCCGAAAGAGGCCGGCAACAGGCGCTTACCTTCGGACAGCTCCGGATGCCCGTCTAATGCGTCTCTTGTCGCCTACACGGCAGGGAAAAGCTTTTCCACTCTGTCTAGGAAGGAGAAAGTGTGCCAGCACAGCAAATGCCTCCCGGACTTTCCCTGCAATTCAGCAAGTGCTTTGCAGCTTGAAATTGGAAGGAAAGCCTCAGATTCAGCAGCCAGAGCTTCAGGAGGAGCAGCAGCGAGCACAGCATCGCTTTTGCAGCAGCTCCTTCCATGTGCATGTTTTTGGGAGTGGAAAGGCTTGCAGAGTGTTCAAGTAGCTTTTTCTCTCCGCTGGAAAGCTGCAGGCTCAGTGCCAGTGTTCTGCAGCTTCTTTCTTCACGTTTCAGCAGCTAGCACGCTCTCCGTGTGCAGGAGAAGCGGCTGAGGCTTCCTTGCCGGAGAAGCGGCACCTTCGCCGGCAGAGAGCCTCCGGCCGGCCGCGGTGCGCTCCGGAGCGGGGGCTTGTGCCGAAAGAGGCCGGGAACAGGCGCTTACCTTCGGACAGCTCCGGATGCCCGTCTAATGCGTCTCTTGTCGCCTACACGGCAGGGAAAAGCTTTTCCACTCTGTCTAGGAAGGAGAAAGTGTGCCAGCACAGCAAATGCCTCCCGGACTTTCCCTGCAATTCAGCAAGTGCTTTGCAGCTTGAAATTGGAAGGAAAGCCTCAGATTTAGCAGCCAGAGCTTCAGGAGGAGCAGCAGCGAGCACAACATCGCTTTTGCAGCAGTTCCTTCCATGTGCATGTTTTTGGGAGTGGAAAGGCTTGCAGAGTGTTCAAGTAGCTTTTTCTCTCCGCTGGAAAGCTGCAGGCTCAGTGCCAGTGTTCTGCAGCTTCTTTCTTCACGTTTCAGCAGCTAGCACGCTCTCCGTGTGCAGGAGAAGCGGCTGAGGCTTCCTTGCCGGAGAAGCGGCACCTTCGCCGGCAGAGAGCCTCCGGCCGGCCGCGGTGCGCTCCGGAGCGGGGGCTTGTGCCGAAAGAGGCCGGCAACAGGCGCTTACCTTCGGACAGCTCCGGATGCCCGTCTAATGCGTCTCTTGTCGCCTACACGGCAGGGAAAAGCTTTTCCACTCTGTCTAGGAAGGAGAAAGTGTGCCAGCACAGCAAATGCCTCCCGGACTTTCCCTGCAATTCAGCAAGTGCTTTGCAGCTTGAAATTGGAAGGAAAGCCTCAGATTTAGCAGCCAGAGCTTCAGGAGGAGCAGCAGCGAGCACAGCATCGCTTTTGCAGCAGCTCCTTCCATGTGCATGTTTTTGGGAGTGGAAAGGCTTGCAGAGTGTTCAAGTAGCTTTTTCTCTCCGCTGGAAAGCTGCAGGCTCAGTGCCAGTGTTCTGCAGCTTCTTTCTTCACGTTTCAGCAGCTAGCACGCTCTCCGTGTGCAGGAGAAGCGGCTGAGGCTTCCTTGCCGGAGAAGCGGCACCTTCGCCGGCAGAGAGCCTCCGGCCGGCCGCGGTGCGCTCCGGAGCGGGGGCTTGTGCCGAAAGAGGCCGGCAACAGGCGCTTACCTTCGGACAGCTCCGGATGCCCGTCTAATGCGTCTCTTGTCGCCTACACGGCAGGGAAAAGCTTTTCCACTCTGTCTAGGAAGGAGAAAGTGTGCCAGCACAGCAAATGCCTCCCGGACTTTCCCTGCAATTCAGCAAGTGCTTTGCAGCTTGAAATTGGAAGGAAAGCCTCAGATTTAGCAGCCAGAGCTTCAGGAGGAGCAGCAGCGAGCACAGCATCGCTTTTGCAGCAGCTCCTTCCATGTGCATGTTTTTGGGAGTGGAAAGGCTTGCAGAGTGTTCAAGTAGCTTTTTCTCTCCGCTGGAAAGCTGCAGGCTCAGTGCCAGTGTTCTGCAGCTTCTTTCTTCACGTTTCAGCAGCTAGCACGCTCTCCGTGTGCAGGAGAAGCGGCTGAGGCTTCCTTGCCGGAGAAGCGGCACCTTCGCCGGCAGAGAGCCTCCGGCCGGCCGCGGTGCGCTCCGGAGCGGGGGCTTGTGCCGAAAGAGGCCGGCAACAGGCGCTTACCTTCGGACAGCTCCGGATGCCCGTCTAATGCGTCTCTTGTCGCCTACACGGCAGGGAAAAGCTTTTCCACTCTGTCTAGGAAGGAGAAAGTGTGCCAGCACAGCAAATGCCTCCCGGACTTTCCCTGCAATTCAGCAAGTGCTTTGCAGCTTGAAATTGGAAGGAAAGCCTCAGATTTAGCAGCCAGAGCTTCAGGAGGAGCAGCAGCGAGCACAGCATCGCTTTTGCAGCAGCTCCTTCCATGTGCATGTTTTTGGGAGTGGAAAGGCTTGCAGAGTGTTCAAGTAGCTTTTTCTCTCCGCTGGAAAGCTGCAGGCTCAGTGCCAGTGTTCTGCAGCTTCTTTCTTCACGTTTCAGCAGCTAGCACGCTCTCCGTGTGCAGGAGAAGCGGCTGAGGCTTCCTTGCCGGAGAAGCGGCACCTTCGCCGGCAGAGAGCCTCCGGCCGGCCGCGGTGCGCTCCGGAGCGGGGGCTTGTGCCGAAAGAGGCCGGGAACAGGCGCTTACCTTCGGACAGCTCCGGATGCCCGTCTAATGCGTCTCTTGTCGCCTACACGGCAGGGAAAAGCTTTTCCACTCTGTCTAGGAAGGAGAAAGTGTGCCAGCACAGCAAATGCCTCCCGGACTTTCCCTGCAATTCAGCAAGTGCTTTGCAGCTTGAAATTGGAAGGAAAGCCTCAGATTTAGCAGCCAGAGCTTCAGGAGGAGCAGCAGCGAGCACAGCATCGCTTTTGCAGCAGCTCCTTCCATGTGCATGTTTTTGGGAGTGGAAAGGCTTGCAGAGTGTTCAAGTAGCTTTTTCTCTCCGCTGGAAAGCTGCAGGCTCAGTGCCAGTGTTCTGCAGCTTCTTTCTTCACGTTTCAGCAGCTAGCACGCTCTCCGTGTGCAGGAGAAGCGGCTGAGGCTTCCTTGCCGGAGAAGCGGCACCTTCGCCGGCAGAGAGCCTCCGGCCGGCAGAGAGCCTCCGGCCGGCCGCGGTGCGCTCCGGAGCGGGGGCTTGTGCCGAAAGAGGCCGGGAACAGGCGCTTACCTTCGGACAGCTCCGGATGCCCGTCTAATGCGTCTCTTGTCGCCTACACGGCAGGGAAAAGCTTTTCCACTCTGTCTAGGAAGGAGAAAGTGTGCCAGCACAGCAAATGCCTCCCGGACTTTCCCTGCAATTCAGCAAGTGCTTTGCAGCTTGAAATTGGAAGGAAAGCCTCAGATTCAGCAGCCAGAGCTTCAGGAGGAGCAGCAGCGAGCACAGCATCGCTTTTGCAGCAGCTCCTTCCATGTGCATGTTTTTGGGAGTGGAAAGGCTTGCAGAGTGTTCAAGTAGCTTTTTCTCTCCGCTGGAAAGCTGCAGGCTCAGTGCCAGTGTTCTGCAGCTTCTTTCTTCACGTTTCAGCAGCTAGCACGCTCTCCGTGTGCAGGAGAAGCGGCTGAGGCTTCCTTGCCGGAGAAGCGGCACCTTCGCCGGCAGAGAGCCTCCGGCCGGCCGCGGTGCGCTCCGGAGCGGGGGCTTGTGCCGAAAGAGGCCGGCAACAGGCGCTTACCTTCGGACAGCTCCGGATGCCCGTCTAATGCGTCTCTTGTCGCCTACACGGCAGGGAAAAGCTTTTCCACTCTGTCTAGGAAGGAGAAAGTGTGCCAGCACAGCAAATGCCTCCCGGACTTTCCCTGCAATTCAGCAAGTGCTTTGCAGCTTGAAATTGGAAGGAAAGCCTCAGATTTAGCAGCCAGAGCTTCAGGAGGAGCAGCAGCGAGCACAGCATCGCTTTTGCAGCAGCTCCTTCCATGTGCATGTTTTTGGGAGTGGAAAGGCTTGCAGAGTGTTCAAGTAGCTTTTTCTCTCCGCTGGAAAGCTGCAGGCTCAGTGCCAGTGTTCTGCAGCTTCTTTCTTCACGTTTCAGCAGCTAGCACGCTCTCCGTGTGCAGGAGAAGCGGCTGAGGCTTCCTTGCCGGAGAAGCGGCACCTTCGCCGGCAGAGAGCCTCCGGCCGGCCGCGGTGCGCTCCGGAGCGGGGGCTTGTGCCGAAAGAGGCCGGCAACAGGCGCTTACCTTCGGACAGCTCCGGATGCCCGTCTAATGCGTCTCTTGTCGCCTACACGGCAGGGAAAAGCTTTTCCACTCTGTCTAGGAAGGAGAAAGTGTGCCAGCACAGCAAATGCCTCCCGGACTTTCCCTGCAATTCAGCAAGTGCTTTGCAGCTTGAAATTGGAAGGAAAGCCTCAGATTTAGCAGCCAGAGCTTCAGGAGGAGCAGCAGCGAGCACAGCATCGCTTTTGCAGCAGCTCCTTCCATGTGCATGTTTTTGGGAGTGGAAAGGCTTGCAGAGTGTTCAAGTAGCTTTTTCTCTCCGCTGGAAAGCTGCAGGCTCAGTGCCAGTGTTCTGCAGCTTCTTTCTTCACGTTTCAGCAGCTAGCACGCTCTCCGTGTGCAGGAGAAGCGGCTGAGGCTTCCTTGCCGGAGAAGCGGCACCTTCGCCGGCAGAGAGCCTCCGGCCGGCCGCGGTGCGCTCCGGAGCGGGGGCTTGTGCCGAAAGAGGCCGGCAACAGGCGCTTACCTTCGGACAGCTCCGGATGCCCGTCTAATGCGTCTCTTGTCGCCTACACGGCAGGGAAAAGCTTTTCCACTCTGTCTAGGAAGGAGAAAGTGTGCCAGCACAGCAAATGCCTCCCGGACTTTCCCTGCAATTCAGCAAGTGCTTTGCAGCTTGAAATTGGAAGGAAAGCCTCAGATTTAGCAGCCAGAGCTTCAGGAGGAGCAGCAGCGAGCACAGCATCGCTTTTGCAGCAGCTCCTTCCATGTGCATGTTTTTGGGAGTGGAAAGGCTTGCAGAGTGTTCAAGTAGCTTTTTCTCTCCGCTGGAAAGCTGCAGGCTCAGTGCCAGTGTTCTGCAGCTTCTTTCTTCACGTTTCAGCAGCTAGCACGCTCTCCGTGTGCAGGAGAAGCGGCTGAGGCTTCCTTGCCGGAGAAGCGGCACCTTCGCCGGCAGAGAGCCTCCGGCCGGCAGAGAGCCTCCGGCCGGCCGCGGTGCGCTCCGGAGCGGGGGCTTGTGCCGAAAGAGGCCGGGAACAGGCGCTTACCTTCGGACAGCTCCGGATGCCCGTCTAATGCGTCTCTTGTCGCCTACACGGCAGGGAAAAGCTTTTCCACTCTGTCTAGGAAGGAGAAAGTGTGCCAGCACAGCAAATGCCCCCCGGACTTTCCCTGCAATTCAGCAAGTGCTTTGCAGCTTGAAATTGGAAGGAAAGCCTCAGATTCAGCAGCCAGAGCTTCAGGAGGAGCAGCAGCGAGCACAGCATCGCTTTTGCAGCAGCTCCTTCCATGTGCATGTTTTTGGGAGTGGAAAGGCTTGCAGAGTGTTCAAGTAGCTTTTTCTCTCCGCTGGAAAGCTGCAGGCTCAGTGCCAGTGTTCTGCAGCTTCTTTCTTCACGTTTCAGCAGCTAGCACGCTCTCCGTGTGCAGGAGAAGCGGCTGAGGCTTCCTTGCCGGAGAAGCGGCACCTTCGCCGGCAGAGAGCCTCCGGCCGGCCGCGGTGCGCTCCGGAGCGGGGGCTTGTGCCGAAAGAGGCCGGCAACAGGCGCTTACCTTCGGACAGCTCCGGATGCCCGTCTAATGCGTCTCTTGTCGCCTACACGGCAGGGAAAAGCTTTTCCACTCTGTCTAGGAAGGAGAAAGTGTGCCAGCACAGCAAATGCCTCCCGGACTTTCCCTGCAATTCAGCAAGTGCTTTGCAGCTTGAAATTGGAAGGAAAGCCTCAGATTTAGCAGCCAGAGCTTCAGGAGGAGCAGCAGCGAGCACAGCATCGCTTTTGCAGCAGCTCCTTCCATGTGCATGTTTTTGGGAGTGGAAAGGCTTGCAGAGTGTTCAAGTAGCTTTTTCTCTCCGCTGGAAAGCTGCAGGCTCAGTGCCAGTGTTCTGCAGCTTCTTTCTTCACGTTTCAGCAGCTATCACGCTCTCCGTGTGCAGGAGAAGCGGCTGAGGCTTCCTTGCCGGAGAAGCGGCACCTTCGCCGGCAGAGAGCCTCCGGCCGGCCGCGGTGCGCTCCGGAGCGGGGGCTTGTGCCGAAAGAGGCCGGCAACAGGCGCTTACCTTCGGACAGCTCCGGATGCCCGTCTAATGCGTCTCTTGTCGCCTACACGGCAGGGAAAAGCTTTTCCACTCTGTCTAGGAAGGAGAAAGTGTGCCAGCACAGCAAATGCCTCCCGGACTTTCCCTGCAATTCAGCAAGTGCTTTGCAGCTTGAAATTGGAAGGAAAGCCTCAGATTTAGCAGCCAGAGCTTCAGGAGGAGCAGCAGCGAGCACAGCATCGCTTTTGCAGCAGCTCCTTCCATGTGCATGTTTTTGGGAGTGGAAAGGCTTGCAGAGTGTTCAAGTAGCTTTTTCTCTCCGCTGGAAAGCTGCAGGCTCAGTGCCAGTGTTCTGCAGCTTCTTTCTTCACGTTTCAGCAGCTAGCACGCTCTCCGTGTGCAGGAGAAGCGGCTGAGGCTTCCTTGCCGGAGAAGCGGCACCTTCGCCGGCAGAGAGCCTCCGGCCGGCCGCGGTGCGCTCCGGAGCGGGGGCTTGTGCCGAAAGAGGCCGGCAACAGGCGCTTACCTTCGGACAGCTCCGGATGCCCGTCTAATGCGTCTCTTGTCGCCTACACGGCAGGGAAAAGCTTTTCCACTCTGTCTAGGAAGGAGAAAGTGTGCCAGCACAGCAAATGCCTCCCGGACTTTCCCTGCAATTCAGCAAGTGCTTTGCAGCTTGAAATTGGAAGGAAAGCCTCAGATTTAGCAGCCAGAGCTTCAGGAGGAGCAGCAGCGAGCACAGCATCGCTTTTGCAGCAGCTCCTTCCATGTGCATGTTTTTGGGAGTGGAAAGGCTTGCAGAGTGTTCAAGTAGCTTTTTCTCTCCGCTGGAAAGCTGCAGGCTCAGTGCCAGTGTTCTGCAGCTTCTTTCTTCACGTTTCAGCAGCTAGCACGCTCTCCGTGTGCAGGAGAAGCGGCTGAGGCTTCCTTGCCGGAGAAGCGGCACCTTCGCCGGCAGAGAGCCTCCGGCCGGCCGCGGTGCGCTCCGGAGCGGGGGCTTGTGCCGAAAGAGGCCGGCAACAGGCGCTTACCTTCGGACAGCTCCGGATGCCCGTCTAATGCGTCTCTTGTCGCCTACACGGCAGGGAAAAGCTTTTCCACTCTGTCTAGGAAGGAGAAAGTGTGCCAGCACAGCAAATGCCTCCCGGACTTTCCCTGCAATTCAGCAAGTGCTTTGCAGCTTGAAATTGGAAGGAAAGCCTCAGATTTAGCAGCCAGAGCTTCAGGAGGAGCAGCAGCGAGCACAGCATCGCTTTTGCAGCAGCTCCTTCCATGTGCATGTTTTTGGGAGTGGAAAGGCTTGCAGAGTGTTCAAGTAGCTTTTTCTCTCCGCTGGAAAGCTGCACGCTCAGTGCCAGTGTTCTGCAGCTTCTTTCTTCACGTTTCAGCAGCTAGCACGCTCTCCGTGTGCAGGAGAAGCGGCTGAGGCTTCCTTGCCGGAGAAGCGGCACCTTCGCCGGCAGAGAGCCTCCGGCCGGCCGCGGTGCGCTCCGGAGCGGGGGCTTGTGCCGAAAGAGGCCGGGAACAGGCGCTTACCTTCGGACAGCTCCGGATGCCCGTCTAATGCGTCTCTTGTCGCCTACACGGCAGGGAAAAGCTTTTCCACTCTGTCTAGGAACGAGAAAGTGTGCCAGCACAGCAAATGCCTCCCGGACTTTCCCTGCAATTCAGCAAGTGCTTTGCAGCTTGAAATTGGAAGGAAAGCCTCAGATTTAGCAGCCAGAGCTTCAGGAGGAGCAGCAGCGAGCACAGCATCGCTTTTGCAGCAGCTCCTTCCATGTGCATGTTTTTGGGAGTGGAAAGGCTTGCAGAGTGTTCAAGTAGCTTTTTCTCTCCGCTGGAAAGCTGCAGGCTCAGTGCCAGTGTTCTGCAGCTTCTTTCTTCACGTTTCAGCAGCTAGCACGCTCTCCGTGTGCAGGAGAAGCGGCTGAGGCTTCCTTGCCGGAGAAGCGGCACCTTCGCCGGCAGAGAGCCTCCGGCCGGCCGCGGTGCGCTCCGGAGCGGGGGCTTGTGCCGAAAGAGGCCGGGAACAGGCGCTTACCTTCGGACAGCTCCGGATGCCCGTCTAATGCGTCTCTTGTCGCCTACACGGCAGGGAAAAGCTTTTCCACTCTGTCTAGGAAGGAGAAAGTGTGCCAGCACAGCAAATGCCTCCCGGACTTTCCCTGCAATTCAGCAAGTGCTTTGCAGCTTGAAATTGGAAGGAAAGCCTCAGATTTAGCAGCCAGAGCTTCAGGAGGAGCAGCAGCGAGCACAGCATCGCTTTTGCAGCAGCTCCTTCCATGTGCATGTTTTTGGGAGTGGAAAGGCTTGCAGAGTGTTCAAGTAGCTTTTTCTCTCCGCTGGAAAGCTGCAGGCTCAGTGCCAGTGTTCTGCAGCTTCTTTCTTCACGTTTCAGCAGCTAGCACGCTCTCCGTGTGCAGGAGAAGCGGCTGAGGCTTCCTTGCCGGAGAAGCGGCACCTTCGCCGGCAGAGAGCCTCCGGCCGGCCGCGGTGCGCTCCGGAGCGGGGGCTTGTGCCGAAAGAGGCCGGCAACAGGCGCTTACCTTCGGACAGCTCCGGATGCCCGTCTAATGCGTCTCTTGTCGCCTACACGGCAGGGAAAAGCTTTTCCACTCTGTCTAGGAAGGAGAAAGTGTGCCAGCACAGCAAATGCCTCCCGGACTTTCCCTGCAATTCAGCAAGTGCTTTGCAGCTTGAAATTGGAAGGAAAGCCTCAGATTCAGCAGCCAGAGCTTCAGGAGGAGCAGCAGCGAGCACAGCATCGCTTTTGCAGCAGCTCCTTCCATGTGCATGTTTTTGGGAGTGGAAAGGCTTGCAGAGTGTTCAAGTAGCTTTTTCTCTCCGCTGGAAAGCTGCAGGCTCAGTGCCAGTGTTCTGCAGCTTCTTTCTTCACGTTTCAGCAGCTAGCACGCTCTCCGTGTGCAGGAGAAGCGGCTGAGGCTTCCTTGCCGGAGAAGCGGCACCTTCGCCGGCAGAGAGCCTCCGGCCGGCCGCGGTGCGCTCCGGAGCGGGGGCTTGTGCCGAAAGAGGCCGGGAACAGGCGCTTACCTTCGGACAGCTCCGGATGCCCGTCTAATGCGTCTCTTGTCGCCTACACGGCAGGGAAAAGCTTTTCCACTCTGTCTAGGAAGGAGAAAGTGTGCCAGCACAGCAAATGCCTTCCGGACTTTCCCTGCAATTCAGCAAGTGCTTTGCAGCTTGAAATTGGAAGGAAAGCCTCAGATTTAGCAGCCAGAGCTTCAGGAGGAGCAGCAGCGAGCACAGCATCGCTTTTGCAGCAGCTCCTTCCATGTGCATGTTTTTGGGAGTGGAAAGGCTTGCAGAGTGTTCAAGTAGCTTTTTCTCTCCGCTGGAAAGCTGCAGGCTCAGTGCCAGTGTTCTGCAGCTTCTTTCTTCACGTTTCAGCAGCTAGCACGCTCTCCGTGTGCAGGAGAAGCGGCTGAGGCTTCCTTGCCGGAGAAGCGGCACCTTCGCCGGCAGAGAGCCTCCGGCCGGCCGCGGTGCGCTCCGGAGCGGGGGCTTGTGCCGAAAGAGGCCGGCAACAGGCGCTTACCTTCGGACAGCTCCGGATGCCCGTCTAATGCGTCTCTTGTCGCCTACACGGCAGGGAAAAGCTTTTCCACTCTGTCTAGGAAGGAGAAAGTGTGCCAGCACAGCAAATGCCTCCCGGACTTTCCCTGCAATTCAGCAAGTGCTTTGCAGCTTGAAATTGGAAGGAAAGCCTCAGATTTAGCAGCCAGAGCTTCAGGAGGAGCAGCAGCGAGCACAGCATCGCTTTTGCAGCAGCTCCTTCCATGTGCATGTTTTTGGGAGTGGAAAGGCTTGCAGAGTGTTCAAGTAGCTTTTTCTCTCCGCTGGAAAGCTGCAGGCTCAGTGCCAGTGTTCTGCAGCTTCTTTCTTCACGTTTCAGCAGCTAGCACGCTCTCCGTGTGCAGGAGAAGCGGCTGAGGCTTCCTTGCCGGAGAAGCGGCACCTTCGCCGGCAGAGAGCCTCCGGCCGGCCGCGGTGCGCTCCGGAGCGGGGGCTTGTGCCGAAAGAGGCCGGCAACAGGCGCTTACCTTCGGACAGCTCCGGATGCCCGTCTAATGCGTCTCTTGTCGCCTACACGGCAGGGAAAAGCTTTTCCACTCTGTCTAGGAAGGAGAAAGTGTGCCAGCACAGCAAATGCCTCCCGGACTTTCCCTGCAATTCAGCAAGTGCTTTGCAGCTTGAAATTGGAAGGAAAGCCTCAGATTCAGCAGCCAGAGCTTCAGGAGGAGCAGCAGCGAGCACAGCATCGCTTTTGCAGCAGCTCCTTCCATGTGCATGTTTTTGGGAGTGGAAAGGCTTGCAGAGTGTTCAAGTAGCTTTTTCTCTCCGCTGGAAAGCTGCAGGCTCAGTGCCAGTGTTCTGCAGCTTCTTTCTTCACGTTTCAGCAGCTAGCACGCTCTCCGTGTGCAGGAGAAGCGGCTGAGGCTTCCTTGCCGGAGAAGCGGCACCTTCGCCGGCAGAGAGCCTCCGGCCGGCCGCGGTGCGCTCCGGAGCGGGGGCTTGTGCCGAAAGAGGCCGGGAACAGGCGCTTACCTTCGGACAGCTCCGGATGCCCGTCTAATGCGTCTCTTGTCGCCTACACGGCAGGGAAAAGCTTTTCCACTCTGTCTAGGAAGGAGAAAGTGTGCCAGCACAGCAAATGCCTCCCGGACTTTCCCTGCAATTCAGCAAGTGCTTTGCAGCTTGAAATTGGAAGGAAAGCCTCAGATTTAGCAGCCAGAGCTTCAGGAGGAGCAGCAGCGAGCACAGCATCGCTTTTGCAGCAGCTCCTTCCATGTGCATGTTTTTGGGAGTGGAAAGGCTTGCAGAGTGTTCAAGTAGCTTTTTCTCTCCGCTGGAAAGCTGCAGGCTCAGTGCCAGTGTTCTGCAGCTTCTTTCTTCACGTTTCAGCAGCTAGCACGCTCTCCGTGTGCAGGAGAAGCGGCTGAGGCTTCCTTGCCGGAGAAGCGGCACCTTCGCCGGCAGAGAGCCTCCGGCCGGCCGCGGTGCGCTCCGGAGCGGGGGCTTGTGCCGAAAGAGGCCGGCAACAGGCGCTTACCTTCGGACAGCTCCGGATGCCCGTCTAATGCGTCTCTTGTCGCCTACACGGCAGGGAAAAGCTTTTCCACTCTGTCTAGGAAGGAGAAAGTGTGCCAGCACAGCAAATGCCTCCCGGACTTTCCCTGCAATTCAGCAAGTGCTTTGCAGCTTGAAATTGGAAGGAAAGCCTCAGATTCAGCAGCCAGAGCTTCAGGAGGAGCAGCAGCGAGCACAGCATCGCTTTTGCAGCAGCTCCTTCCATGTGCATGTTTTTGGGAGTGGAAAGGCTTGCAGAGTGTTCAAGTAGCTTTTTCTCTCCGCTGGAAAGCTGCAGGCTCAGTGCCAGTGTTCTGCAGCTTCTTTCTTCACGTTTCAGCAGCTAGCACGCTCTCCGTGTGCAGGAGAAGCGGCTGAGGCTTCCTTGCCGGAGAAGCGGCACCTTCGCCGGCAGAGAGCCTCCGGCCGGCCGCGGTGCGCTCCGGAGCGGGGGCTTGTGCCGAAAGAGGCCGGCAACAGGCGCTTACCTTCGGACAGCTCCGGATGCCCGTCTAATGCGTCTCTTGTCGCCTACACGGCAGGGAAAAGCTTTTCCACTCTGTCTAGGAAGGAGAAAGTGTGCCAGCACAGCAAATGCCTCCCGGACTTTCCCTGCAATTCAGCAAGTGCTTTGCAGCTTGAAATTGGAAGGAAAGCCTCAGATTTAGCAGCCAGAGCTTCAGGAGGAGCAGCAGCGAGCACAACATCGCTTTTGCAGCAGTTCCTTCCATGTGCATGTTTTTGGGAGTGGAAAGGCTTGCAGAGTGTTCAAGTAGCTTTTTCTCTCCGCTGGAAAGCTGCAGGCTCAGTGCCAGTGTTCTGCAGCTTCTTTCTTCACGTTTCAGCAGCTAGCACGCTCTCCGTGTGCAGGAGAAGCGGCTGAGGCTTCCTTGCCGGAGAAGCGGCACCTTCGCCGGCAGAGAGCCTCCGGCCGGCCGCGGTGCGCTCCGGAGCGGGGGCTTGTGCCGAAAGAGGCCGGGAACAGGCGCTTACCTTCGGACAGCTCCGGATGCCCGTCTAATGCGTCTCTTGTCGCCTACACGGCAGGGAAAAGCTTTTCCACTCTGTCTAGGAAGGAGAAAGTGTGCCAGCACAGCAAATGCCTCCCGGACTTTCCCTGCAATTCAGCAAGTGCTTTGCAGCTTGAAATTGGAAGGAAAGCCTCAGATTTAGCAGCCAGAGCTTCAGGAGGAGCAGCAGCGAGCACAGCATCGCTTTTGCAGCAGCTCCTTCCATGTGCATGTTTTTGGGAGTGGAAAGGCTTGCAGAGTGTTCAAGTAGCTTTTTCTCTCCGCTGGAAAGCTGCAGGCTCAGTGCCAGTGTTCTGCAGCTTCTTTCTTCACGTTTCAGCAGCTAGCACGCTCTCCGTGTGCAGGAGAAGCGGCTGAGGCTTCCTTGCCGGAGAAGCGGCACCTTCGCCGGCAGAGAGCCTCCGGCCGGCCGCGGTGCGCTCCGGAGCGGGGGCTTGTGCCGAAAGAGGCCGGCAACAGGCGCTTACCTTCGGACAGCTCCGGATGCCCGTCTAATGCGTCTCTTGTCGCCTACACGGCAGGGAAAAGCTTTTCCACTCTGTCTAGGAAGGAGAAAGTGTGCCAGCACAGCAAATGCCTCCCGGACTTTCCCTGCAATTCAGCAAGTGCTTTGCAGCTTGAAATTGGAAGGAAAGCCTCAGATTTAGCAGCCAGAGCTTCAGGAGGAGCAGCAGCGAGCACAGCATCGCTTTTGCAGCAGCTCCTTCCATGTGCATGTTTTTGGGAGTGGAAAGGCTTGCAGAGTGTTCAAGTAGCTTTTTCTCTCCGCTGGAAAGCTGCAGGCTCAGTGCCAGTGTTCTGCAGCTTCTTTCTTCACGTTTCAGCAGCTAGCACGCTCTCCGTGTGCAGGAGAAGCGGCTGAGGCTTCCTTGCCGGAGAAGCGGCACCTTCGCCGGCAGAGAGCCTCCGGCCGGCCGCGGTGCGCTCCGGAGCGGGGGCTTGTGCCGAAAGAGGCCGGCAACAGGCGCTTACCTTCGGACAGCTCCGGATGCCCGTCTAATGCGTCTCTTGTCGCCTACACGGCAGGGAAAAGCTTTTCCACTCTGTCTAGGAAGGAGAAAGTGTGCCAGCACAGCAAATGCCTCCCGGACTTTCCCTGCAATTCAGCAAGTGCTTTGCAGCTTGAAATTGGAAGGAAAGCCTCAGATTTAGCAGCCAGAGCTTCAGGAGGAGCAGCAGCGAGCACAGCATCGCTTTTGCAGCAGCTCCTTCCATGTGCATGTTTTTGGGAGTGGAAAGGCTTGCAGAGTGTTCAAGTAGCTTTTTCTCTCCGCTGGAAAGCTGCAGGCTCAGTGCCAGTGTTCTGCAGCTTCTTTCTTCACGTTTCAGCAGCTAGCACGCTCTCCGTGTGCAGGAGAAGCGGCTGAGGCTTCCTTGCCGGAGAAGCGGCACCTTCGCCGGCAGAGAGCCTCCGGCCGGCCGCGGTGCGCTCCGGAGCGGGGGCTTGTGCCGAAAGAGGCCGGGAACAGGCGCTTACCTTCGGACAGCTCCGGATGCCCGTCTAATGCGTCTCTTGTCGCCTACACGGCAGGGAAAAGCTTTTCCACTCTGTCTAGGAAGGAGAAAGTGTGCCAGCACAGCAAATGCCTCCCGGACTTTCCCTGCAATTCAGCAAGTGCTTTGCAGCTTGAAATTGGAAGGAAAGCCTCAGATTTAGCAGCCAGAGCTTCAGGAGGAGCAGCAGCGAGCACAGCATCGCTTTTGCAGCAGCTCCTTCCATGTGCATGTTTTTGGGAGTGGAAAGGCTTGCAGAGTGTTCAAGTAGCTTTTTCTCTCCGCTGGAAAGCTGCAGGCTCAGTGCCAGTGTTCTGCAGCTTCTTTCTTCACGTTTCAGCAGCTAGCACGCTCTCCGTGTGCAGGAGAAGCGGCTGAGGCTTCCTTGCCGGAGAAGCGGCACCTTCGCCGGCAGAGAGCCTCCGGCCGGCAGAGAGCCTCCGGCCGGCCGCGGTGCGCTCCGGAGCGGGGGCTTGTGCCGAAAGAGGCCGGGAACAGGCGCTTACCTTCGGACAGCTCCGGATGCCCGTCTAATGCGTCTCTTGTCGCCTACACGGCAGGGAAAAGCTTTTCCACTCTGTCTAGGAAGGAGAAAGTGTGCCAGCACAGCAAATGCCCCCCGGACTTTCCCTGCAATTCAGCAAGTGCTTTGCAGCTTGAAATTGGAAGGAAAGCCTCAGATTCAGCAGCCAGAGCTTCAGGAGGAGCAGCAGCGAGCACAGCATCGCTTTTGCAGCAGCTCCTTCCATGTGCATGTTTTTGGGAGTGGAAAGGCTTGCAGAGTGTTCAAGTAGCTTTTTCTCTCCGCTGGAAAGCTGCAGGCTCAGTGCCAGTGTTCTGCAGCTTCTTTCTTCACGTTTCAGCAGCTAGCACGCTCTCCGTGTGCAGGAGAAGCGGCTGAGGCTTCCTTGCCGGAGAAGCGGCACCTTCGCCGGCAGAGAGCCTCCGGCCGGCCGCGGTGCGCTCCGGAGCGGGGGCTTGTGCCGAAAGAGGCCGGCAACAGGCGCTTACCTTCGGACAGCTCCGGATGCCCGTCTAATGCGTCTCTTGTCGCCTACACGGCAGGGAAAAGCTTTTCCACTCTGTCTAGGAAGGAGAAAGTGTGCCAGCACAGCAAATGCCTCCCGGACTTTCCCTGCAATTCAGCAAGTGCTTTGCAGCTTGAAATTGGAAGGAAAGCCTCAGATTTAGCAGCCAGAGCTTCAGGAGGAGCAGCAGCGAGCACAGCATCGCTTTTGCAGCAGCTCCTTCCATGTGCATGTTTTTGGGAGTGGAAAGGCTTGCAGAGTGTTCAAGTAGCTTTTTCTCTCCGCTGGAAAGCTGCAGGCTCAGTGCCAGTGTTCTGCAGCTTCTTTCTTCACGTTTCAGCAGCTAGCACGCTCTCCGTGTGCAGGAGAAGCGGCTGAGGCTTCCTTGCCGGAGAAGCGGCACCTTCGCCAGCAGAGAGCCTCCGGCCGGCCGCGGTGCGCTCCGGAGCGGGGGCTTGTGCCGAAAGAGGCCGGGAACAGGCGCTTACCTTCGGACAGCTCCGGATGCCCGTCTAATGCGTCTCTTGTCGCCTACACGGCAGGGAAAAGCTTTTCCACTCTGTCTAGGAAGGAGAAAGTGTGCCAGCACAGCAAATGCCTCCCGGACTTTCCCTGCAATTCAGCAAGTGCTTTGCAGCTTGAAATTGGAAGGAAAGCCTCAGATTTAGCAGCCAGAGCTTCAGGAGGAGCAGCAGCGAGCACAGCATCGCTTTTGCAGCAGCTCCTTCCATGTGCATGTTTTTGGGAGTGGAAAGGCTTGCAGAGTGTTCAAGTAGCTTTTTCTCTCCGCTGGAAAGCTGCAGGCTCAGTGCCAGTGTTCTGCAGCTTCTTTCTTCACGTTTCAGCAGCTAGCACGCTCTCCGTGTGCAGGAGAAGCGGCTGAGGCTTCCTTGCCGGAGAAGCGGCACCTTCGCCGGCAGAGAGCCTCCGGCCGGCCGCGGTGCGCTCCGGAGCGGGGGCTTGTGCCGAAAGAGGCCGGCAACAGGCGCTTACCTTCGGACAGCTCCGGATGCCCGTCTAATGCGTCTCTTGTCGCCTACACGGCAGGGAAAAGCTTTTCCACTCTGTCTAGGAAGGAGAAAGTGTGCCAGCACAGCAAATGCCTCCCGGACTTTCCCTGCAATTCAGCAAGTGCTTTGCAGCTTGAAATTGGAAGGAAAGCCTCAGATTTAGCAGCCAGAGCTTCAGGAGGAGCAGCAGCGAGCACAGCATCGCTTTTGCAGCAGCTCCTTCCATGTGCATGTTTTTGGGAGTGGAAAGGCTTGCAGAGTGTTCAAGTAGCTTTTTCTCTCCGCTGGAAAGCTGCAGGCTCAGTGCCAGTGTTCTGCAGCTTCTTTCTTCACGTTTCAGCAGCTAGCACGCTCTCCGTGTGCAGGAGAAGCGGCTGAGGCTTCCTTGCCGGAGAAGCGGCACCTTCGCCGGCAGAGAGCCTCCGGCCGGCCGCGGTGCGCTCCGGAGCGGGGGCTTGTGCCGAAAGAGGCCGGCAACAGGCGCTTACCTTCGGACAGCTCCGGATGCCCGTCTAATGCGTCTCTTGTCGCCTACACGGCAGGGAAAAGCTTTTCCACTCTGTCTAGGAAGGAGAAAGTGTGCCAGCACAGCAAATGCCTCCCGGACTTTCCCTGCAATTCAGCAAGTGCTTTGCAGCTTGAAATTGGAAGGAAAGCCTCAGATTTAGCAGCCAGAGCTTCAGGAGGAGCAGCAGCGAGCACAGCATCGCTTTTGCAGCAGCTCCTTCCATGTGCATGTTTTTGGGAGTGGAAAGGCTTGCAGAGTGTTCAAGTAGCTTTTTCTCTCCGCTGGAAAGCTGCAGGCTCAGTGCCAGTGTTCTGCAGCTTCTTTCTTCACGTTTCAGCAGCTAGCACGCTCTCCGTGTGCAGGAGAAGCGGCTGAGGCTTCCTTGCCGGAGAAGCGGCACCTTCGCCGGCAGAGAGCCTCCGGCCGGCCGCGGTGCGCTCCGGAGCGGGGGCTTGTGCCGAAAGAGGCCGGCAACAGGCGCTTACCTTCGGACAGCTCCGGATGCCCGTCTAATGCGTCTCTTGTCGCCTACACGGCAGGGAAAAGCTTTTCCACTCTGTCTAGGAAGGAGAAAGTGTGCCAGCACAGCAAATGCCTCCCGGACTTTCCCTGCAATTCAGCAAGTGCTTTGCAGCTTGAAATTGGAAGGAAAGCCTCAGATTCAGCAGCCAGAGCTTCAGGAGGAGCAGCAGCGAGCACAGCATCGCTTTTGCAGCAGCTCCTTCCATGTGCATGTTTTTGGGAGTGGAAAGGCTTGCAGAGTGTTCAAGTAGCTTTTTCTCTCCGCTGGAAAGCTGCAGGCTCAGTGCCAGTGTTCTGCAGCTTCTTTCTTCACGTTTCAGCAGCTAGCACGCTCTCCGTGTGCAGGAGAAGCGGCTGAGGCTTCCTTGCCGGAGAAGCGGCACCTTCGCCGGCAGAGAGCCTCCGGCCGGCCGCGGTGCGCTCCGGAGCGGGGGCTTGTGCCGAAAGAGGCCGGGAACAGGCGCTTACCTTCGGACAGCTCCGGATGCCCGTCTAATGCGTCTCTTGTCGCCTACACGGCAGGGAAAAGCTTTTCCACTCTGTCTAGGAAGGAGAAAGTGTGCCAGCACAGCAAATGCCTCCCGGACTTTCCCTGCAATTCAGCAAGTGCTTTGCAGCTTGAAATTGGAAGGAAAGCCTCAGATTTAGCAGCCAGAGCTTCAGGAGGAGCAGCAGCGAGCACAGCATCGCTTTTGCAGCAGCTCCTTCCATGTGCATGTTTTTGGGAGTGGAAAGGCTTGCAGAGTGTTCAAGTAGCTTTTTCTCTCCGCTGGAAAGCTGCAGGCTCAGTGCCAGTGTTCTGCAGCTTCTTTCTTCACGTTTCAGCAGCTAGCACGCTCTCCGTGTGCAGGAGAAGCGGCTGAGGCTTCCTTGCCGGAGAAGCGGCACCTTCGCCGGCAGAGAGCCTCCGGCCGGCCGCGGTGCGCTCCGGAGCGGGGGCTTGTGCCGAAAGAGGCCGGCAACAGGCGCTTACCTTCGGACAGCTCCGGATGCCCGTCTAATGCGTCTCTTGTCGCCTACACGGCAGGGAAAAGCTTTTCCACTCTGTCTAGGAAGGAGAAAGTGTGCCAGCACAGCAAATGCCTTCCGGACTTTCCCTGCAATTCAGCAAGTGCTTTGCAGCTTGAAATTGGAAGGAAAGCCTCAGATTTAGCAGCCAGAGCTTCAGGAGGAGCAGCAGCGAGCACAGCATCGCTTTTGCAGCAGCTCCTTCCATGTGCATGTTTTTGGGAGTGGAAAGGCTTGCAGAGTGTTCAAGTAGCTTTTTCTCTCCGCTGGAAAGCTGCAGGCTCAGTGCCAGTGTTCTGCAGCTTCTTTCTTCACGTTTCAGCAGCTAGCACGCTCTCCGTGTGCAGGAGAAGCGGCTGAGGCTTCCTTGCCGGAGAAGCGGCACCTTCGCCGGCAGAGAGCCTCCGGCCGGCCGCGGTGCGCTCCGGAGCGGGGGCTTGTGCCGAAAGAGGCCGGCAACAGGCGCTTACCTTCGGACAGCTCCGGATGCCCGTCTAATGCGTCTCTTGTCGCCTACACGGCAGGGAAAAGCTTTTCCACTCTGTCTAGGAAGGAGAAAGTGTGCCAGCACAGCAAATGCCTCCCGGACTTTCCCTGCAATTCAGCAAGTGCTTTGCAGCTTGAAATTGGAAGGAAAGCCTCAGATTTAGCAGCCAGAGCTTCAGGAGGAGCAGCAGCGAGCACAGCATCGCTTTTGCAGCAGCTCCTTCCATGTGCATGTTTTTGGGAGTGGAAAGGCTTGCAGAGTGTTCAAGTAGCTTTTTCTCTCCGCTGGAAAGCTGCAGGCTCAGTGCCAGTGTTCTGCAGCTTCTTTCTTCACGTTTCAGCAGCTAGCACGCTCTCCGTGTGCAGGAGAAGCGGCTGAGGCTTCCTTGCCGGAGAAGCGGCACCTTCGCCGGCAGAGAGCCTCCGGCCGGCCGCGGTGCGCTCCGGAGCGGGGGCTTGTGCCGAAAGAGGCCGGCAACAGGCGCTTACCTTCGGACAGCTCCGGATGCCCGTCTAATGCGTCTCTTGTCGCCTACACGGCAGGGAAAAGCTTTTCCACTCTGTCTAGGAAGGAGAAAGTGTGCCAGCACAGCAAATGCCTCCCGGACTTTCCCTGCAATTCAGCAAGTGCTTTGCAGCTTGAAATTGGAAGGAAAGCCTCAGATTTAGCAGCCAGAGCTTCAGGAGGAGCAGCAGCGAGCACAGCATCGCTTTTGCAGCAGCTCCTTCCATGTGCATGTTTTTGGGAGTGGAAAGGCTTGCAGAGTGTTCAAGTAGCTTTTTCTCTCCGCTGGAAAGCTGCAGGCTCAGTGCCAGTGTTCTGCAGCTTCTTTCTTCACGTTTCAGCAGCTAGCACGCTCTCCGTGTGCAGGAGAAGCGGCTGAGGCTTCCTTGCCGGAGAAGCGGCACCTTCGCCGGCAGAGAGCCTCCGGCCGGCCGCGGTGCGCTCCGGAGCGGGGGCTTGTGCCGAAAGAGGCCGGCAACAGGCGCTTACCTTCGGACAGCTCCGGATGCCCGTCTAATGCGTCTCTTGTCGCCTACACGGCAGGGAAAAGCTTTTCCACTCTGTCTAGGAAGGAGAAAGTGTGCCAGCACAGCAAATGCCTCCCGGACTTTCCCTGCAATTCAGCAAGTGCTTTGCAGCTTGAAATTGGAAGGAAAGCCTCAGATTTAGCAGCCAGAGCTTCAGGAGGAGCAGCAGCGAGCACAGCATCGCTTTTGCAGCAGCTCCTTCCATGTGCATGTTTTTGGGAGTGGAAAGGCTTGCAGAGTGTTCAAGTAGCTTTTTCTCTCCTCTGGAAAGCTGCAGGCTCAGTGCCAGTGTTCTGCAGCTTCTTTCTTCACGTTTCAGCAGCTAGCACGCTCTCCGTGTGCAGGAGAAGCGGCTGAGGCTTCCTTGCCGGAGAAGCGGCACCTTCGCCGGCAGAGAGCCTCCGGCCGGCCGCGGTGCGCTCCGGAGCGGGGGCTTGTGCCGAAAGAGGCCGGGAACAGGCGCTTACCTTCGGACAGCTCCGGATGCCCGTCTAATGCGTCTCTTGTCGCCTACACGGCAGGGAAAAGCTTTTCCACTCTGTCTAGGAAGGAGAAAGTGTGCCAGCACAGCAAATGCCTCCCGGACTTTCCCTGCAATTCAGCAAGTGCTTTGCAGCTTGAAATTGGAAGGAAAGCCTCAGATTTAGCAGCCAGAGCTTCAGGAGGAGCAGCAGCGAGCACAGCATCGCTTTTGCAGCAGCTCCTTCCATGTGCATGTTTTTGGGAGTGGAAAGGCTTGCAGAGTGTTCAAGTAGCTTTTTCTCTCCGCTGGAAAGCTGCAGGCTCAGTGCCAGTGTTCTGCAGCTTCTTTCTTCACGTTTCAGCAGCTAGCACGCTCTCCGTGTGCAGGAGAAGCGGCTGAGGCTTCCTTGCCGGAGAAGCGGCACCTTCGCCGGCAGAGAGCCTCCGGCCGGCCGCGGTGCGCTCCGGAGCGGGGGCTTGTGCCGAAAGAGGCCGGGAACAGGCGCTTACCTTCGGACAGCTCCGGATGCCCGTCTAATGCGTCTCTTGTCGCCTACACGGCAGGGAAAAGCTTTTCCACTCTGTCTAGGAAGGAGAAAGTGTGCCAGCACAGCAAATGCCCCCCGGACTTTCCCTGCAATTCAGCAAGTGCTTTGCAGCTTGAAATTGGAAGGAAAGCCTCAGATTTAGCAGCCAGAGCTTCAGGAGGAGCAGCAGCGAGCACAGCATCGCTTTTGCAGCAGCTCCTTCCATGTGCATGTTTTTGGGAGTGGAAAGGCTTGCAGAGTGTTCAAGTAGCTTTTTCTCTCCGCTGGAAAGCTGCAGGCTCAGTGCCAGTGTTCTGCAGCTTCTTTCTTCACGTTTCAGCAGCTAGCACGTTCTCCGTGTGCAGGAGAAGCGGCTGAGGCTTCCTTGCCGGAGAAGCGGCACCTTCGCCGGCAGAGAGCCTCCGGCCGGCCGCGGTGCGCTCCGGAGCGGGGGCTTGTGCCGAAAGAGGCCGGGAACAGGCGCTTACCTTCGGACAGCTCCGGATGCCCGTCTAATGCGTCTCTTGTCGCCTACACGGCAGGGAAAAGCTTTTCCACTCTGTCTAGGAAGGAGAAAGTGTGCCAGCACAGCAAATGCCTCCCGGACTTTCCCTGCAATTCAGCAAGTGCTTTGCAGCTTGAAATTGGAAGGAAAGCCTCAGATTTAGCAGCCAGAGCTTCAGGAGGAGCAGCAGCGAGCACAGCATCGCTTTTGCAGCAGCTCCTTCCATGTGCATGTTTTTGGGAGTGGAAAGGCTTGCAGAGTGTTCAAGTAGCTTTTTCTCTCCGCTGGAAAGCTGCAGGCTCAGTGCCAGTGTTCTGCAGCTTCTTTCTTCACGTTTCAGCAGCTAGCACGCTCTCCGTGTGCAGGAGAAGCGGCTGAGGCTTCCTTGCCGGAGAAGCGGCACCTTCGCCGGCAGAGAGCCTCCGGCCGGCCGCGGTGCGCTCCGGAGCGGGGGCTTGTGCCGAAAGAGGCCGGCAACAGGCGCTTACCTTCGGACAGCTCCGGATGCCCGTCTAATGCGTCTCTTGTCGCCTACACGGCAGGGAAAAGCTTTTCCACTCTGTCTAGGAAGGAGAAAGTGTGCCAGCACAGCAAATGCCTCCCGGACTTTCCCTGCAATTCAGCAAGTGCTTTGCAGCTTGAAATTGGAAGGAAAGCCTCAGATTTAGCAGCCAGAGCTTCAGGAGGAGCAGCAGCGAGCACAGCATCGCTTTTGCAGCAGCTCCTTCCATGTGCATGTTTTTGGGAGTGGAAAGGCTTGCAGAGTGTTCAAGTAGCTTTTTCTCTCCGCTGGAAAGCTGCAGGCTCAGTGCCAGTGTTCTGCAGCTTCTTTCTTCACGTTTCAGCAGCTAGCACGCTCTCCGTGTGCAGGAGAAGCGGCTGAGGCTTCCTTGCCGGAGAAGCGGCACCTTCGCCGGCAGAGAGCCTCCGGCCGGCCGCGGTGCGCTCCGGAGCGGGGGCTTGTGCCGAAAGAGGCCGGCAACAGGCGCTTACCTTCGGACAGCTCCGGATGCCCGTCTAATGCGTCTCTTGTCGCCTACACGGCAGGGAAAAGCTTTTCCACTCTGTCTAGGAAGGAGAAAGTGTGCCAGCACAGCAAATGCCTCCCGGACTTTCCCTGCAATTCAGCAAGTGCTTTGCAGCTTGAAATTGGAAGGAAAGCCTCAGATTTAGCAGCCAGAGCTTCAGGAGGAGCAGCAGCGAGCACAGCATCGCTTTTGCAGCAGCTCCTTCCATGTGCATGTTTTTGGGAGTGGAAAGGCTTGCAGAGTGTTCAAGTAGCTTTTTCTCTCCGCTGGAAAGCTGCAGGCTCAGTGCCAGTGTTCTGCAGCTTCTTTCTTCACGTTTCAGCAGCTAGCACGCTCTCCGTGTGCAGGAGAAGCGGCTGAGGCTTCCTTGCCGGAGAAGCGGCACCTTCGCCGGCAGAGAGCCTCCGGCCGGCCGCGGTGCGCTCCGGAGCGGGGGCTTGTGCCGAAAGAGGCCGGCAACAGGCGCTTACCTTCGGACAGCTCCGGATGCCCGTCTAATGCGTCTCTTGTCGCCTACACGGCAGGGAAAAGCTTTTCCACTCTGTCTAGGAAGGAGAAAGTGTGCCAGCACAGCAAATGCCTCCCGGACTTTCCCTGCAATTCAGCAAGTGCTTTGCAGCTTGAAATTGGAAGGAAAGCCTCAGATTTAGCAGCCAGAGCTTCAGGAGGAGCAGCAGCGAGCACAGCATCGCTTTTGCAGCAGCTCCTTCCATGTGCATGTTTTTGGGAGTGGAAAGGCTTGCAGAGTGTTCAAGTAGCTTTTTCTCTCCGCTGGAAAGCTGCAGGCTCAGTGCCAGTGTTCTGCAGCTTCTTTCTTCACGTTTCAGCAGCTAGCACGCTCTCCGTGTGCAGGAGAAGCGGCTGAGGCTTCCTTGCCGGAGAAGCGGCACCTTCGCCGGCAGAGAGCCTCCGGCCGGCCGCGGTGCGCTCCGGAGCGGGGGCTTGTGCCGAAAGAGGCCGGGAACAGGCGCTTACCTTCGGACAGCTCCGGATGCCCGTCTAATGCGTCTCTTGTCGCCTACACGGCAGGGAAAAGCTTTTCCACTCTGTCTAGGAAGGAGAAAGTGTGCCAGCACAGCAAATGCCTCCCGGACTTTCCCTGCAATTCAGCAAGTGCTTTGCAGCTTGAAATTGGAAGGAAAGCCTCAGATTTAGCAGCCAGAGCTTCAGGAGGAGCAGCAGCGAGCACAGCATCGCTTTTGCAGCAGCTCCTTCCATGTGCATGTTTTTGGCAGTGGAAAGGCTTGCAGAGTGTTCAAGTAGCTTTTTCTCTCCGCTGGAAAGCTGCAGGCTCAGTGCCAGTGTTCTGCAGCTTCTTTCTTCACGTTTCAGCAGCTAGCACGCTCTCCGTGTGCAGGAGAAGCGGCTGAGGCTTCCTTGCCGGAGAAGCGGCACCTTCGCCGGCAGAGAGCCTCCGGCCGGCCGCGGTGCGCTCCGGAGCGGGGGCTTGTGCCGAAAGAGGCCGGGAACAGGCGCTTACCTTCGGACAGCTCCGGATGCCCGTCTAATGCGTCTCTTGTCGCCTACACGGCAGGGAAAAGCTTTTCCACTCTGTCTAGGAAGGAGAAAGTGTGCCAGCACAGCAAATGCCTCCCGGACTTTCCCTGCAATTCAGCAAGTGCTTTGCAGCTTGAAATTGGAAGGAAAGCCTCAGATTTAGCAGCCAGAGCTTCAGGAGGAGCAGCAGCGAGCACAGCATCGCTTTTGCAGCAGCTCCTTCCATGTGCATGTTTTTGGGAGTGGAAAGGCTTGCAGAGTGTTCAAGTAGCTTTTTCTCTCCGCTGGAAAGCTGCAGGCTCAGTGCCAGTGTTCTGCAGCTTCTTTCTTCACGTTTCAGCAGCTAGCACGCTCTCCGTGTGCAGGAGAAGCGGCTGAGGCTTCCTTGCCGGAGAAGCGGCACCTTCGCCGGCAGAGAGCCTCCGGCCGGCCGCGGTGCGCTCCGGAGCGGGGGCTTGTGCCGAAAGAGGCCGGCAACAGGCGCTTACCTTCGGACAGCTCCGGATGCCCGTCTAATGCGTCTCTTGTCGCCTACACGGCAGGGAAAAGCTTTTCCACTCTGTCTAGGAAGGAGAAAGTGTGCCAGCACAGCAAATGCCTCCCGGACTTTCCCTGCAATTCAGCAAGTGCTTTGCAGCTTGAAATTGGAAGGAAAGCCTCAGATTTAGCAGCCAGAGCTTCAGGAGGAGCAGCAGCGAGCACAGCATCGCTTTTGCAGCAGCTCCTTCCATGTGCATGTTTTTGGCAGTGGAAAGGCTTGCAGAGTGTTCAAGTAGCTTTTTCTCTCCGCTGGAAAGCTGCAGGCTCAGTGCCAGTGTTCTGCAGCTTCTTTCTTCACGTTTCAGCAGCTAGCACGCTCTCCGTGTGCAGGAGAAGCGGCTGAGGCTTCCTTGCCGGAGAAGCGGCACCTTCGCCGGCAGAGAGCCTCCGGCCGGCCGCGGTGCGCTCCGGAGCGGGGGCTTGTGCCGAAAGAGGCCGGGAACAGGCGCTTACCTTCGGACAGCTCCGGATGCCCGTCTAATGCGTCTCTTGTCGCCTACACGGCAGGGAAAAGCTTTTCCACTCTGTCTAGGAAGGAGAAAGTGTGCCAGCACAGCAAATGCCTCCCGGACTTTCCCTGCAATTCAGCAAGTGCTTTGCAGCTTGAAATTGGAAGGAAAGCCTCAGATTTAGCAGCCAGAGCTTCAGGAGGAGCAGCAGCGAGCACAGCATCGCTTTTGCAGCAGCTCCTTCCATGTGCATGTTTTTGGGAGTGGAAAGGCTTGCAGAGTGTTCAAGTAGCTTTTTCTCTCCGCTGGAAAGCTGCAGGCTCAGTGCCAGTGTTCTGCAGCTTCTTTCTTCACGTTTCAGCAGCTAGCACGCTCTCCGTGTGCAGGAGAAGCGGCTGAGGCTTCCTTGCCGGAGAAGCGGCACCTTCGCCGGCAGAGAGCCTCCGGCCGGCCGCGGTGCGCTCCGGAGCGGGGGCTTGTGCCGAAAGAGGCCGGCAACAGGCGCTTACCTTCGGACAGCTCCGGATGCCCGTCTAATGCGTCTCTTGTCGCCTACACGGCAGGGAAAAGCTTTTCCACTCTGTCTAGGAAGGAGAAAGTGTGCCAGCACAGCAAATGCCTCCCGGACTTTCCCTGCAATTCAGCAAGTGCTTTGCAGCTTGAAATTGGAAGGAAAGCCTCAGATTTAGCAGCCAGAGCTTCAGGAGGAGCAGCAGCGAGCACAGCATCGCTTTTGCAGCAGCTCCTTCCATGTGCATGTTTTTGGGAGTGGAAAGGCTTGCAGAGTGTTCAAGTAGCTTTTTCTCTCCGCTGGAAAGCTGCAGGCTCAGTGCCAGTGTTCTGCAGCTTCTTTCTTCACGTTTCAGCAGCTAGCACGCTCTCCGTGTGCAGGAGAAGCGGCTGAGGCTTCCTTGCCGGAGAAGCGGCACCTTCGCCGGCAGAGAGCCTCCGGCCGGCCGCGGTGCGCTCCGGAGCGGGGGCTTGTGCCGAAAGAGGCCGGCAACAGGCGCTTACCTTCGGACAGCTCCGGATGCCCGTCTAATGCGTCTCTTGTCGCCTACACGGCAGGGAAAAGCTTTTCCACTCTGTCTAGGAAGGAGAAAGTGTGCCAGCACAGCAAATGCCTCCCGGACTTTCCCTGCAATTCAGCAAGTGCTTTGCAGCTTGAAATTGGAAGGAAAGCCTCAGATTTAGCAGCCAGAGCTTCAGGAGGAGCAGCAGCGAGCACAGCATCGCTTTTGCAGCAGCTCCTTCCATGTGCATGTTTTTGGGAGTGGAAAGGCTTGCAGAGTGTTCAAGTAGCTTTTTCTCTCCGCTGGAAAGCTGCAGGCTCAGTGCCAGTGTTCTGCAGCTTCTTTCTTCACGTTTCAGCAGCTAGCACGCTCTCCGTGTGCAGGAGAAGCGGCTGAGGCTTCCTTGCCGGAGAAGCGGCACCTTCGCCGGCAGAGAGCCTCCGGCCGGCCGCGGTGCGCTCCGGAGCGGGGGCTTGTGCCGAAAGAGGCCGGCAACAGGCGCTTACCTTCGGACAGCTCCGGATGCCCGTCTAATGCGTCTCTTGTCGCCTACACGGCAGGGAAAAGCTTTTCCACTCTGTCTAGGAAGGAGAAAGTGTGCCAGCACAGCAAATGCCTCCCGGACTTTCCCTGCAATTCAGCAAGTGCTTTGCAGCTTGAAATTGGAAGGAAAGCCTCAGATTTAGCAGCCAGAGCTTCAGGAGGAGCAGCAGCGAGCACAGCATCGCTTTTGCAGCAGCTCCTTCCATGTGCATGTTTTTGGCAGTGGAAAGGCTTGCAGAGTGTTCAAGTAGCTTTTTCTCTCCGCTGGAAAGCTGCAGGCTCAGTGCCAGTGTTCTGCAGCTTCTTTCTTCACGTTTCAGCAGCTAGCACGCTCTCCGTGTGCAGGAGAAGCGGCTGAGGCTTCCTTGCCGGAGAAGCGGCACCTTCGCCGGCAGAGAGCCTCCGGCCGGCCGCGGTGCGCTCCGGAGCGGGGGCTTGTGCCGAAAGAGGCCGGCAACAGGCGCTTACCTTCGGACAGCTCCGGATGCCCGTCTAATGCGTCTCTTGTCGCCTACACGGCAGGGAAAAGCTTTTCCACTCTGTCTAGGAAGGAGAAAGTGTGCCAGCACAGCAAATGCCTCCCGGACTTTCCCTGCAATTCAGCAAGTGCTTTGCAGCTTGAAATTGGAAGGAAAGCCTCAGATTTAGCAGCCAGAGCTTCAGGAGGAGCAGCAGCGAGCACAGCATCGCTTTTGCAGCAGCTCCTTCCATGTGCATGTTTTTGGGAGTGGAAAGGCTTGCAGAGTGTTCAAGTAGCTTTTTCTCTCCGCTGGAAAGCTGCAGGCTCAGTGCCAGTGTTCTGCAGCTTCTTTCTTCACGTTTCAGCAGCTAGCACGCTCTCCGTGTGCAGGAGAAGCGGCTGAGGCTTCCTTGCCGGAGAAGCGGCACCTTCGCCGGCAGAGAGCCTCCGGCCGGCCGCGGTGCGCTCCGGAGCGGGGGCTTGTGCCGAAAGAGGCCGGCAACAGGCGCTTACCTTCGGACAGCTCCGGATGCCCGTCTAATGCGTCTCTTGTCGCCTACACGGCAGGGAAAAGCTTTTCCACTCTGTCTAGGAAGGAGAAAGTGTGCCAGCACAGCAAATGCCTCCCGGACTTTCCCTGCAATTCAGCAAGTGCTTTGCAGCTTGAAATTGGAAGGAAAGCCTCAGAT
Organism: Fringilla coelebs; assembly: GCF_963513975.1. Lineage (NCBI taxonomy): Eukaryota > Metazoa > Chordata > Aves > Passeriformes > Fringillidae > Fringilla > Fringilla coelebs. The sequence goes on along the minus strand of NW_028167469.1, from coordinate 7,627 downwards.
TTAGCAGCCAGAGCTTCAGGAGGAGCAGCAGCGAGCACAGCATCGCTTTTGCAGCAGCTCCTTCCATGTGCATGTTTTTGGGAGTGGAAAGGCTTGCAGAGTGTTCAAGTAGCTTTTTCTCTCCGCTGGAAAGCTGCACGCTCAGTGCCAGTGTTCTGCAGCTTCTTTCTTCACGTTTCAGCAGCTAGCACGCTCTCCGTGTGCAGGAGAAGCGGCTGAGGCTTCCTTGCCGGAGAAGCGGCACCTTCGCCGGCAGAGAGCCTCCGGCCGGCCGCGGTGCGCTCCGGAGCGGGGGCTTGTGCCGAAAGAGGCCGGCAACAGGCGCTTACCTTCGGACAGCTCCGGATGCCCGTCTAATGCGTCTCTTGTCGCCTACACGGCAGGGAAAAGCTTTTCCACTCTGTCTAGGAAGGAGAAAGTGTGCCAGCACAGCAAATGCCTCCCGGACTTTCCCTGCAATTCAGCAAGTGCTTTGCAGCTTGAAATTGGAAGGAAAGCCTCAGATTTAGCAGCCAGAGCTTCAGGAGGAGCAGCAGCGAGCACAGCATCGCTTTTGCAGCAGCTCCTTCCATGTGCATGTTTTTGGGAGTGGAAAGGCTTGCAGAGTGTTCAAGTAGCTTTTTCTCTCCGCTGGAAAGCTGCAGGCTCAGTGCCAGTGTTCTGCAGCTTCTTTCTTCACGTTTCAGCAGCTAGCACGCTCTCCGTGTGCAGGAGAAGCGGCTGAGGCTTCCTTGCCGGAGAAGCGGCACCTTCGCCGGCAGAGAGCCTCCGGCCGGCCGCGGTGCGCTCCGGAGCGGGGGCTTGTGCCGAAAGAGGCCGGGAACAGGCGCTTACCTTCGGACAGCTCCGGATGCCCGTCTAATGCGTCTCTTGTCGCCTACACGGCAGGGAAAAGCTTTTCCACTCTGTCTAGGAAGGAGAAAGTGTGCCAGCACAGCAAATGCCTCCCGGACTTTCCCTGCAATTCAGCAAGTGCTTTGCAGCTTGAAATTGGAAGGAAAGCCTCAGATTTAGCAGCCAGAGCTTCAGGAGGAGCAGCAGCGAGCACAGCATCGCTTTTGCAGCAGCTCCTTCCATGTGCATGTTTTTGGGAGTGGAAAGGCTTGCAGAGTGTTCAAGTAGCTTTTTCTCTCCGCTGGAAAGCTGCAGGCTCAGTGCCAGTGTTCTGCAGCTTCTTTCTTCACGTTTCAGCAGCTAGCACGCTCTCCGTGTGCAGGAGAAGCGGCTGAGGCTTCCTTGCCGGAGAAGCGGCACCTTCGCCGGCAGAGAGCCTCCGGCCGGCCGCGGTGCGCTCCGGAGCGGGGGCTTGTGCCGAAAGAGGCCGGCAACAGGCGCTTACCTTCGGACAGCTCCGGATGCCCGTCTAATGCGTCTCTTGTCGCCTACACGGCAGGGAAAAGCTTTTCCACTCTGTCTAGGAAGGAGAAAGTGTGCCAGCACAGCAAATGCCTCCCGGACTTTCCCTGCAATTCAGCAAGTGCTTTGCAGCTTGAAATTGGAAGGAAAGCCTCAGATTTAGCAGCCAGAGCTTCAGGAGGAGCAGCAGCGAGCACAGCATCGCTTTTGCAGCAGCTCCTTCCATGTGCATGTTTTTGGCAGTGGAAAGGCTTGCAGAGTGTTCAAGTAGCTTTTTCTCTCCGCTGGAAAGCTGCAGGCTCAGTGCCAGTGTTCTGCAGCTTCTTTCTTCACGTTTCAGCAGCTAGCACGCTCTCCGTGTGCAGGAGAAGCGGCTGAGGCTTCCTTGCCGGAGAAGCGGCACCTTCGCCGGCAGAGAGCCTCCGGCCGGCCGCGGTGCGCTCCGGAGCGGGGGCTTGTGCCGAAAGAGGCCGGCAACAGGCGCTTACCTTCGGACAGCTCCGGATGCCCGTCTAATGCGTCTCTTGTCGCCTACACGGCAGGGAAAAGCTTTTCCACTCTGTCTAGGAAGGAGAAAGTGTGCCAGCACAGCAAATGCCTCCCGGACTTTCCCTGCAATTCAGCAAGTGCTTTGCAGCTTGAAATTGGAAGGAAAGCCTCAGATTTAGCAGCCAGAGCTTCAGGAGGAGCAGCAGCGAGCACAGCATCGCTTTTGCAGCAGCTCCTTCCATGTGCATGTTTTTGGGAGTAGAAAGGCTTGCAGAGTGTTCAAGTAGCTTTTTCTCTCCGCTGGAAAGCTGCAGGCTCAGTGCCAGTGTTCTGCAGCTTCTTTCTTCACGTTTCAGCAGCTAGCACGCTCTCCGTGTGCAGGAGAAGCGGCTGAGGCTTCCTTGCCGGAGAAGCGGCACCTTCGCCGGCAGAGAGCCTCCGGCCGGCCGCGGTGCGCTCCGGAGCGGGGGCTTGTGCCGAAAGAGGCCGGCAACAGGCGCTTACCTTCGGACAGCTCCGGATGCCCGTCTAATGCGTCTCTTGTCGCCTACACGGCAGGGAAAAGCTTTTCCACTCTGTCTAGGAAGGAGAAAGTGTGCCAGCACAGCAAATGCCTCCCGGACTTTCCCTGCAATTCAGCAAGTGCTTTGCAGCTTGAAATTGGAAGGAAAGCCTCAGATTTAGCAGCCAGAGCTTCAGGAGGAGCAGCAGCGAGCACAGCATCGCTTTTGCAGCAGCTCCTTCCATGTGCATGTTTTTGGGAGTGGAAAGGCTTGCAGAGTGTTCAAGTAGCTTTTTCTCTCCGCTGGAAAGCTGCAGGCTCAGTGCCAGTGTTCTGCAGCTTCTTTCTTCACGTTTCAGCAGCTAGCACGCTCTCCGTGTGCAGGAGAAGCGGCTGAGGCTTCCTTGCCGGAGAAGCGGCACCTTCGCCGGCAGAGAGCCTCCGGCCGGCCGCGGTGCGCTCCGGAGCGGGGGCTTGTGCCGAAAGAGGCCGGCAACAGGCGCTTACCTTCGGACAGCTCCGGATGCCCGTCTAATGCGTCTCTTGTCGCCTACACGGCAGGGAAAAGCTTTTCCACTCTGTCTAGGAAGGAGAAAGTGTGCCAGCACAGCAAATGCCTCCCGGACTTTCCCTGCAATTCAGCAAGTGCTTTGCAGCTTGAAATTGGAAGGAAAGCCTCAGATTTAGCAGCCAGAGCTTCAGGAGGAGCAGCAGCGAGCACAGCATCGCTTTTGCAGCAGCTCCTTCCATGTGCATGTTTTTGGGAGTGGAAAGGCTTGCAGAGTGTTCAAGTAGCTTTTTCTCTCCGCTGGAAAGCTGCAGGCTCAGTGCCAGTGTTCTGCAGCTTCTTTCTTCACGTTTCAGCAGCTAGCACGCTCTCCGTGTGCAGGAGAAGCGGCTGAGGCTTCCTTGCCGGAGAAGCGGCACCTTCGCCGGCAGAGAGCCTCCGGCCGGCCGCGGTGCGCTCCGGAGCGGGGGCTTGTGCCGAAAGAGGCCGGCAACAGGCGCTTACCTTCGGACAGCTCCGGATGCCCGTCTAATGCGTCTCTTGTCGCCTACACGGCAGGGAAAAGCTTTTCCACTCTGTCTAGGAAGGAGAAAGTGTGCCAGCACAGCAAATGCCTCCCGGACTTTCCCTGCAATTCAGCAAGTGCTTTGCAGCTTGAAATTGGAAGGAAAGCCTCAGATTTAGCAGCCAGAGCTTCAGGAGGAGCAGCAGCGAGCACAGCATCGCTTTTGCAGCAGCTCCTTCCATGTGCATGTTTTTGGCAGTGGAAAGGCTTGCAGAGTGTTCAAGTAGCTTTTTCTCTCCGCTGGAAAGCTGCAGGCTCAGTGCCAGTGTTCTGCAGCTTCTTTCTTCACGTTTCAGCAGCTAGCACGCTCTCCGTGTGCAGGAGAAGCGGCTGAGGCTTCCTTGCCGGAGAAGCGGCACCTTCGCCGGCAGAGAGCCTCCGGCCGGCCGCGGTGCGCTCCGGAGCGGGGGCTTGTGCCGAAAGAGGCCGGGAACAGGCGCTTACCTTCGGACAGCTCCGGATGCCCGTCTAATGCGTCTCTTGTCGCCTACACGGCAGGGAAAAGCTTTTCCACTCTGTCTAGGAAGGAGAAAGTGTGCCAGCACAGCAAATGCCTCCCGGACTTTCCCTGCAATTCAGCAAGTGCTTTGCAGCTTGAAATTGGAAGGAAAGCCTCAGATTTAGCAGCCAGAGCTTCAGGAGGAGCAGCAGCGAGCACAGCATCGCTTTTGCAGCAGCTCCTTCCATGTGCATGTTTTTGGGAGTGGAAAGGCTTGCAGAGTGTTCAAGTAGCTTTTTCTCTCCGCTGGAAAGCTGCAGGCTCAGTGCCAGTGTTCTGCAGCTTCTTTCTTCACGTTTCAGCAGCTAGCACGCTCTCCGTGTGCAGGAGAAGCGGCTGAGGCTTCCTTGCCGGAGAAGCGGCACCTTCGCCGGCAGAGAGCCTCCGGCCGGCCGCGGTGCGCTCCGGAGCGGGGGCTTGTGCCGAAAGAGGCCGGGAACAGGCGCTTACCTTCGGACAGCTCCGGATGCCCGTCTAATGCGTCTCTTGTCGCCTACACGGCAGGGAAAAGCTTTTCCACTCTGTCTAGGAAGGAGAAAGTGTGCCAGCACAGCAAATGCCCCCCGGACTTTCCCTGCAATTCAGCAAGTGCTTTGCAGCTTGAAATTGGAAGGAAAGCCTCAGATTTAGCAGCCAGAGCTTCAGGAGGAGCAGCAGCGAGCACAGCATCGCTTTTGCAGCAGCTCCTTCCATGTGCATGTTTTTGGGAGTGGAAAGGCTTGCAGAGTGTTCAAGTAGCTTTTTCTCTCCGCTGGAAAGCTGCAGGCTCAGTGCCAGTGTTCTGCAGCTTCTTTCTTCACGTTTCAGCAGCTAGCACGTTCTCCGTGTGCAGGAGAAGCGGCTGAGGCTTCCTTGCCGGAGAAGCGGCACCTTCGCCGGCAGAGAGCCTCCGGCCGGCCGCGGTGCGCTCCGGAGCGGGGGCTTGTGCCGAAAGAGGCCGGGAACAGGCGCTTACCTTCGGACAGCTCCGGATGCCCGTCTAATGCGTCTCTTGTCGCCTACACGGCAGGGAAAAGCTTTTCCACTCTGTCTAGGAAGGAGAAAGTGTGCCAGCACAGCAAATGCCTCCCGGACTTTCCCTGCAATTCAGCAAGTGCTTTGCAGCTTGAAATTGGAAGGAAAGCCTCAGATTTAGCAGCCAGAGCTTCAGGAGGAGCAGCAGCGAGCACAGCATCGCTTTTGCAGCAGCTCCTTCCATGTGCATGTTTTTGGGAGTGGAAAGGCTTGCAGAGTGTTCAAGTAGCTTTTTCTCTCCGCTGGAAAGCTGCAGGCTCAGTGCCAGTGTTCTGCAGCTTCTTTCTTCACGTTTCAGCAGCTAGCACGCTCTCCGTGTGCAGGAGAAGCGGCTGAGGCTTCCTTGCCGGAGAAGCGGCACCTTCGCCGGCAGAGAGCCTCCGGCCGGCCGCGGTGCGCTCCGGAGCGGGGGCTTGTGCCGAAAGAGGCCGGGAACAGGCGCTTACCTTCGGACAGCTCCGGATGCCCGTCTAATGCGTCTCTTGTCGCCTACACGGCAGGGAAAAGCTTTTCCACTCTGTCTAGGAAGGAGAAAGTGTGCCAGCACAGCAAATGCCTCCCGGACTTTCCCTGCAATTCAGCAAGTGCTTTGCAGCTTGAAATTGGAAGGAAAGCCTCAGATTTAGCAGCCAGAGCTTCAGGAGGAGCAGCAGCGAGCACAGCATCGCTTTTGCAGCAGCTCCTTCCATGTGCATGTTTTTGGGAGTGGAAAGGCTTGCAGAGTGTTCAAGTAGCTTTTTCTCTCCGCTGGAAAGCTGCAGGCTCAGTGCCAGTGTTCTGCAGCTTCTTTCTTCACGTTTCAGCAGCTAGCACGCTCTCCGTGTGCAGGAGAAGCGGCTGAGGCTTCCTTGCCGGAGAAGCGGCACCTTCGCCGGCAGAGAGCCTCCGGCCGGCCGCGGTGCGCTCCGGAGCGGGGGCTTGTGCCGAAAGAGGCCGGGAACAGGCGCTTACCTTCGGACAGCTCCGGATGCCCGTCTAATGCGTCTCTTGTCGCCTACACGGCAGGGAAAAGCTTTTCCACTCTGTCTAGGAAGGAGAAAGTGTGCCAGCACAGCAAATGCCTCCCGGACTTTCCCTGCAATTCAGCAAGTGCTTTGCAGCTTGAAATTGGAAGGAAAGCCTCAGATTTAGCAGCCAGAGCTTCAGGAGGAGCAGCAGCGAGCACAGCATCGCTTTTGCAGCAGCTCCTTCCATGTGCATGTTTTTGGGAGTGGAAAGGCTTGCAGAGTGTTCAAGTAGCTTTTTCTCTCCGCTGGAAAGCTGCAGGCTCAGTGCCAGTGTTCTGCAGCTTCTTTCTTCACGTTTCAGCAGCTAGCACGCTCTCCGTGTGCAGGAGAAGCGGCTGAGGCTTCCTTGCCGGAGAAGCGGCACCTTCGCCGGCAGAGAGCCTCCGGCCGGCCGCGGTGCGCTCCGGAGCGGGGGCTTGTGCCGAAAGAGGCCGGCAACAGGCGCTTACCTTCGGACAGCTCCGGATGCCCGTCTAATGCGTCTCTTGTCGCCTACACGGCAGGGAAAAGCTTTTCCACTCTGTCTAGGAAGGAGAAAGTGTGCCAGCACAGCAAATGCCTCCCGGACTTTCCCTGCAATTCAGCAAGTGCTTTGCAGCTTGAAATTGGAAGGAAAGCCTCAGATTTAGCAGCCAGAGCTTCAGGAGGAGCAGCAGCGAGCACAGCATCGCTTTTGCAGCAGCTCCTTCCATGTGCATGTTTTTGGGAGTGGAAAGGCTTGCAGAGTGTTCAAGTAGCTTTTTCTCTCCGCTGGAAAGCTGCAGGCTCAGTGCCAGTGTTCTGCAGCTTCTTTCTTCACGTTTCAGCAGCTAGCACGCTCTCCGTGTGCAGGAGAAGCGGCTGAGGCTTCCTTGCCGGAGAAGCGGCACCTTCGCCGGCAGAGAGCCTCCGGCCGGCCGCGGTGCGCTCCGGAGCGGGGGCTTGTGCCGAAAGAGGCCGGCAACAGGCGCTTACCTTCGGACAGCTCCGGATGCCCGTCTAATGCGTCTCTTGTCGCCTACACGGCAGGGAAAAGCTTTTCCACTCTGTCTAGGAAGGAGAAAGTGTGCCAGCACAGCAAATGCCTCCCGGACTTTCCCTGCAATTCAGCAAGTGCTTTGCAGCTTGAAATTGGAAGGAAAGCCTCAGATTTAGCAGCCAGAGCTTCAGGAGGAGCAGCAGCGAGCACAGCATCGCTTTTGCAGCAGCTCCTTCCATGTGCATGTTTTTGGGAGTGGAAAGGCTTGCAGAGTGTTCAAGTAGCTTTTTCTCTCCGCTGGAAAGCTGCAGGCTCAGTGCCAGTGTTCTGCAGCTTCTTTCTTCACGTTTCAGCAGCTAGCACGCTCTCCGTGTGCAGGAGAAGCGGCTGAGGCTTCCTTGCCGGAGAAGCGGCACCTTCGCCGGCAGAGAGCCTCCGGCCGGCCGCGGTGCGCTCCGGAGCGGGGGCTTGTGCCGAAAGAGGCCGGGAACAGGCGCTTACCTTCGGACAGCTCCGGATGCCCGTCTAATGCGTCTCTTGTCGCCTACACGGCAGGGAAAAGCTTTTCCACTCTGTCTAGGAAGGAGAAAGTGTGCCAGCACAGCAAATGCCTCCCGGACTTTCCCTGCAATTCAGCAAGTGCTTTGCAGCTTGAAATTGGAAGGAAAGCCTCAGATTTAGCAGCCAGAGCTTCAGGAGGAGCAGCAGCGAGCACAGCATCGCTTTTGC